>NC_134354.1:383736956-383756956 GCF_048569485.1 Anomaloglossus baeobatrachus | reverse complement strand
AATAACTGGTTTAAACAAATTCACTCCGAAATAACAGCGGAGAACTAAAAACCATTCAACATGAACAACATGTGTACCCGAAAACAACCAAAAATCCCGAAGGACAACAGGGCGGGTGCTGGGTCTCCCAATAGGAGCTAGAAGAAAAGGAATTTACGGTAAGTAACAAAATTCCCTTCTTCTTCGGCGCTCCATTGGGAGACCCAGACGATTGGGACGTCCAAAAGCTGTCCCTGGGTGGGTAAAGAATACCTCATATTAGAGCTGCGAAGACAGCCCTCCCCTACGGGGAGGCAACTGCCGCCTGCAGGACTCTTCTACCTAGGCTGGCGTCCGCCGAAGCATAGGTATGCACCTGATAATGTTTGGTGAAAGTGTGCAGACTCGACCAGGTAGCTGCCTGGCACACCTGTTGAGCCGTAGCCTGGTGACGCAATGCCCAGGACGCACCCACGGCTCTGGTAGAATGGGCCTTCAGCCCTGATGGAACCGGAAGCCCCGCAGAACGGTAGGCCTCAAGAATTGGTTCCTTGATCCATCGAGCCAGGGTGGCCTTAGAAGCCTGCGACCCCTTGCGCTTACCAGCGACAAGGACAAAGAGTGCCTCCGAACGGCGCAGGGGCGCCGTGCGGGAAATGTAGATTCTGAGTGCTCGCACCAGATCTAACAAATGTAAATCCTTCTCATACCGATGAACTGCATGAGGACAAAAAGAAGGCAAAGAGATATCCTGATTAAGATGAAAAGAGGATACCACCTTCGGGAGAAACTCCTGAATGGGGCGCAGCACTACCTTGTCCTGGTGGAAGACCAGGAAGGGAGCCTTAGATGACAGCGCTGCTAGCTCAGACACTCTCCGAAGAGATGTGATCGCTACCAGAAAAGCCACTTTCTGTGATAGCCTAGAAAGTGAGACCTCCCTCAGAGGCTCAAAGGGCGGCTTCTGGAGGGCAACTAGCACCCTGTTCAGATCCCATGGATCTAACGGTCGCTTGTACGGGGGTACGATATGACAAACCCCCTGCAGGAACGTGCGCACCTTAGAGAGTCGTGCTAGACGCTTCTGAAAAAAGACGGATAGCGCCGAGACTTGCCCTTTAAGGGAGCCGAGCGACAAACCTTTTTCTAACCCAGATTGCAGGAAAGAAAGAAAGGTAGGCAAGGCAAATGGCCAGGGAGACGCTCCTTGAGCAGAGCACCAGGATAAGAATATCCTCCACGTTCTGTGGTAGATCTTAGCGGACGTGGGCTTCCTAGCCTGTCTCATGGTGGCAACGACCCCTTGGGATAATCCTGAAGACGCTAGGATCCAGGACTCAATGGCCACACAGTCAGGTTCAGGGCCGCAGAATTCCGATGGAAAAACGGCCCTTGGGACAGTAAGTCTGGTCAGTCTGGTAATGCCCACGGTTGGCCCACCGTGAGATGCCACAGATCCGGATACCACGCCCTCCTTGGCCAGTCTGGGGCGACGAGTATGACGCGGCTGCAGTCGGATCTGATCTTGCGTAGCACTCTGGGCAAGAGTGCCAGAGGTGGAAACACATAAGGGAGCCGGAACTGCGACCAATCTTGCACTAAGGCGTCTGCCGCCAGAGCTCTGTGATCGCGAGACCGTGCCATGAAGGTTGGGACCTTGTTGTTGTGCCGGGACGCCATTAGGTCGACGTCCGGCCTTCCCCAGCGGCGACAGATTTCCTGAAACACGTCCGGGTGAAGGGACCATTCCCCTGCGTCCATGCCCTGGCGACTGAGGAAGTCTGCTTCCCAGTTTTCTACGCCGGGGATGTGAACTGCGGATATGGTGGAGGCCGTGGCTTCCACCCACATCAGAATCCGCCGGACTTCCTGGAAGGCTTGCCGACTGCGTGTCCCCCCTTGGTGGTTGATGTATGCCACCGCTGTGGAGTTGTCCGACTGAATTCGGATCTGCCTTCCTTCCAGCCACTGCTGGAAGGCTAGTAGGGCAAGATACACCGCTCTGATCTCCAGAACATTGATCTGAAGGGTGGACTCCTGCTGAGTCCACGTACCCTGAGCCCTGTGGTGGAGAAAAACTGCTCCCCACCCTGACAGACTCGCGTCTGTCGTGACCACCGCCCAGGACGGTGGAAGGAAGGATCTTCCCTGTGATAATGAGGTGGGAAGAAGCCACCACTGCAGAGAGTCTTTGGCCGTCTGGGAAAGGGAGACTTTCCTGTCCAGGGATGTTGACTTCCCGTCCCATTGGCGAAGAATGTCCCATTGAAGTGGGCGCAGATGAAACTGCGCAAACGGAACCGCCTCCATTGCCGCCACCATCTTCCCGAGGAAGTGCATGAGGCGCCTTAAGGAGTGCGACTGACTTTGAAGGAGAGCCTGCACCCCAGTCTGTAGTGACCTCTGCTTGTCCAGCGGAAGCTTCACTATCGCTGAGAGAGTATGAAACTCCATGCCAAGATACGTTAGTGATTGGGTCGGAGACAGATTTGACTTTGAGAAGTTGATGATCCACCCGAACGTCTGGAGAGTCTCCAGTGCAACATTCAGGCTGAGTTGGCATGCCTCTTGAGAGGGTGCCTTGACCAGTAGATCGTCCAAGTAAGGGATCACAGAGTGTCCCTGAGAGTGCAAGACTGCTACCACTGCCGCCATGACCTTGGTGAACACCCGTGGGGCTGTCGCCAGACCAAATGGCAGAGCTACGAACTGAAGATGGTCGTCTCCTATCACGAAGCGTAGAAAGCGTTGGTGCTCTGTAGCAATCGGCACGTGGAGATAAGCATCTTTGATGTCTATTGATGCTAGGAAATCTCCTTGAGACATTGAGGCAATGACTGAGCGGAGGGATTCCATCCGGAACCGCCTGGCGATCACATGCTTGTTGAGCAGTTTTAGGTCCAGAACAGGACGGAATGAGCCGTCCTTTTTTGGTACCACAAAGAGATTGGAGTAAAAACCTTGTCCTTGTTCCTGAAGAGGAACAGGGACCACCACTCCTTCTGCTCTTAGAGAATTCACCGCCTGCATAAGGGCATCTGCTCGGTCGGGATGTGGGGAAGTTCTGAAGAACCGAGGCGGAGGACGAGAACTGAACTCTATCCTGTACCTGTGAGACAAAATGTCTGTTACCCACCGGTCTTTGACCTGTGGCAACCAAATGTCGCAAAAGCGGGAGAGCCTGCCACCGACCGAGGATGCGGAGGGAGGCGGCCGAAAGTCATGAGGCAGCCGCCTTGGAAGCGGTACCTCCGGTTGCTTTCTTGGGGCGTGAGTGAGTCCGCCAGGAATCAGAGCTCCTTTGCTCTTTCTGAGTCCCTTTGGACGAGGAGAATTGGAGCTTGCCCGAGCCTCGAAAGGACCGAAACTTTGATTGCCACTTCCTCTGTTGAGGTTTGCTTGATCTGGGCTGGGGTAAGGAAGAGTCCTTACCTTTGGACTGTTTAATGATTTCCGCCAATTGCTCACCAAACAGTCTGTCTCCAGATAATAAGGAATAACGTTTGGAACACCATTCTAAGTCTGAACTGGGTGCAAAAACCTAAAAAAACATCACTATGGGGAGATAAGGTATGCAACACCAGTGACTATGTAAGGGGAATACATGAAATAGCAGAAACTGCTGTGTGAATACTGACTTGAAAAATCCAATAGCTACATGTAAGAGTGAAAATGTGAAAAATGGAATCTGCATTACTGCCATGAACATATGAATAAAGAGAAATTTAGCTACTGAATTGATCTTTATTCTCTTTATTCATATGTTCATGGCAGTAATGCAGATTCCATTTTTCACATTTTCACTCTTACATGTAGCTATTGGATTTTTCAAGTCAGTATTCACACAGCAGTTTCTGCTATTTCATGTATTCCCCTTACATAGTCACTGGTGTTGCATACCTTATCTCCCCATAGTGATGTTTTTTTAGGTTTTTGCACCCAGTTCAGACTTAGAATGGTGTTCCAAACGTTATTCCTTATTGTTAGTAGTTTTTCGTTTGGGAACCCTCCCCACACACCTATTGCCAATCCATATCATACGCATATATAGCCTGGGTCTCAGCTTCCCATACACGGTAAGTTTTTTAACTGCATGAGAGGACACACACAAGCTAGGGACCCCAACGTAGAGAAATACTTTGGCGTAGTGTTGGGGCTCTATTGCATTGATCAATTCAGTAGCTAAATTTCTCTTTATTCATATGTTCATGGCAGTAATGCAGATTCCATTTTTCACATTTTCACTCTTACATGTAGCTATTGGATTTTTCAAGTCAGTATTCACACAGCAGTTTCTGCTATTTCATGTATTCCCCTTACATAGTCACTGGTGTTGCATACCTTATCTCCCCATAGTGATGTTTTTTTAGGTTTTTGCACCCAGTTCAGACTTAGAATGGTGTTCCAAACGTTATTCCTTATTGTTAGTAGTTTTTCGTTTGGGAACCCTCCCCACACACCTATTGCCAATCCATATCATACGCATATATAGCCTGGGTCTCAGCTTCCCATACACGGTAAGTTTTTTAACTGCATGAGAGGACACACACAAGCTAGGGACCCCAACGTAGAGAAATACTTTGGCGTAGTGTTGGGGCTCTATTGCATTGATCAATTCAGTAGCTAAATTTCTCTTTATTCATATGTTCATGGCAGTAATGCAGATTCCATTTTTCACATTTTCACTCTTACATGTAGCTATTGGATTTTTCAAGTCAGTATTCACACAGCAGTTTCTGCTATTTCATGTATTCCCCTTACATAGTCACTGGTGTTGCATACCTTATGTCTCCAGATAATGGCAAGCTGGTTAAACATTTTTTAGAAGCAGAATCTGCTTTCCATTCTTTTAACCACAATGCTCTGCGCAAAACTACAGAGTTGGCGGATGCCATTGCGGTACGGCTCGTAGAGTCCAGTACCGCATTAATAGCGTAGGTCGCAAACGCAGTCATTTGCGTAGTTAAGGACGCCACTTGTGGCACTGCTGGACGTATGAAAGAGTCCACCTGTGCCAAACCAGCTGAAATAGCTTGGAGCGCCCACACGGCCGCGAATGCTGGAGCAAACGACGCGCCAATAGCTTCATAGACAGATTTCAACCAAAGGTCCATCTGTCTGTCATTGGCATCTTTAAGTGAAGCCCCATCCTCCACTGCAACTATGGATCTAGCTACAAGCCTGGATATTGGAGGGTCCACTTTTGGACACTGGGTCCAGCGTTTGACCACGTCAGGGGGAAAGGGATAACGTGTATCCTTAAGGCGTTTGGAAAAACGCTTGTCCGGATAAGTATTGTGTTTCTGGATTGATGCTCTGAAGTCAGAGTGGTCCAGAAAAGTGCTCAATTTACGCTTGGGATACAGGAAATGGAATTTCTCCTGCTGGGCAGCTGCCTCCTCTGCTGAAGGGGCTGGGGGAGAAATATCCAACAGCCTATTGATGGCCGCTATAAGGTCATTTACCATGGCGTCACCATCTGGCGTATCCAAATTGAGTGCAGTGTCAGGACCAGACTCCTGATCACCCACCTCTGTCTCATCATATAGAGACCCTTCTCGCTGAGACCCTGACCCGCGTGATGACGTGGAGGGCCTCTCCCAGCGAGCTCGCTTAGGCGGCCTGGGACTGTCATCGGAGTCAGAGCCCTCAGCCTGTGATGCCTGGGACCCCCTTGAAGTACGGATTAGTTCCAACTGAGGGGGACCGGGGAACATAGGCACAGCAGTGTCCATGGTCTGAGCAACTGGCCTGGACTGCAAGGTCTCCAGGATTTTTGTCATAGTCACAGACATTTTATCAGCAAAGACTGCAAATTCTGTCCCCGTCACCGGGGCAGGGTTCACAGGCGTCTCTGCCTGGGCTACCACCACCATAGGCTCTGGCTGACGAAGTGCCACTGGGACTGAACATTGCACACAATGAGAGTCGTTGGAGCCTGCTGGTAGATTAGCCCCACATGCTGTACAAGCAGTGTATGCAGCCCGTGCCTTGGCACCCTTGCGTTTTGTGGATGACATGTTGTTGTCTTCCCAGAGCAATATAGGGTATACAGCCAAGAAGCGACCTTACAGTGCAGTATATATATATATATATATATATATATATATCTGGTACAGGAAAAGTACACCAATACACACTGTGGCACTAGTGGGGCCAGCACTAATGTGCTGCTTACCGCCCGCTAAACGCGGGTGTGTGGTCGCCAGAAATCCCTAGTCTGGGTCTCCCAGAGCCTGTGTCCGTCCTCCAGCCAGACTGCATGCAGGAATGGCTGCCGGCGTCCTGTGGAGGGGGGGGCGGGCCCTGGGCGTGCCAGACCAAAAGCAAGAAACCTGCGTCCCACTGTGCCTAGTGAGAGGGCTGGAGCATGTAAATAAGGCTCCAGCCCTCGGCGCTGAGTAATCGTACAGCGTCTCTCCCCTTCCCTGACTGACAGGGAGGGGGCGGGAACGAAGCGGAGCTAGGCCGCAAAAGCCGGGGACTAAATTTATAAGCGCAGCCGCCGTAAAAGCGCGGTTGGCGCTAAGTCCCCTGCGCACTACAAGTCCCAGCTGCGCCGCCGCTCCGAGAGTGGCCGGCGCGGTAGTTCCCAGCACATGAAGTCACACAGCTAAGCTGCTGTGACTCAAACCCCAGCGTACAGCGCTACTGTCCCCGGCGCACTAACACACCCAGCAAGCCTGGTGTGTGCGTGCCCGCCTGTACGGGGACACAGAGTACCTGAAAGTTGCAGGGCCTTGTCCCTGAACGGTACACAGCTCCGTATCCATCAGGTTCACTGGGTCTGTGGATGGAGCCCGGCCTCAGGGCTTGGGGGCCGGTAAGATCCCACTTCCACAGAGCCCCTCAGGGGGATGGGGAAGGAAAGCAGCATGTGGGCTCCAGCCTCCGTACCCGCAATGGGTACCTCACCCTTACAGACCACAAGTGGGGTAAGAAGGGAGCATGCTGGGGGCCCCATATGGGCCCTCTTTTCTTCCATCCGACATAGTCAGCAGCTACTGCTGACTAAACAGTGGAGCTATGCGTGGATGTCTGACCTCCTTCGCACAAAGCAGAAAACTGGTGAGCCAGTGATCCCACTGGGGGTGTATAGCCAGAAGGGGAGGGGCCTTACACTTTTTAGTGTAATGCTTTGTGTGGCCTCCGGAGGCAGTAGCTATACACCCAATCGTCTGGGTCTCCCAATGGAGCGCCGAAGAAATGTTAAGTTTCATCATCCTCTCTCGTTTCTTTCTGGGTAAAGCCTAAGACTTATCAGCAGCCCCTCATATAACATGGATCCTGCATTCTCACCAGTGTTCACCTCTCTGTGCTCTATCTGCAACCTGCAATCCCCTGATAGAAGAGCTACAGGGATTTCTCTCAATCAGCACACAGAGGGGCAATGCCTGCACTTCACTCACTTTTTAGCTCACAGACAAGCTGCTACAACACAGAGGACATTATACAGCAGAGCTCAGCAGCATTGATCTGAATCCAGCTCTGACGTGAGGTAAAACCTGTTAAGAGCTCTGCGTCATGTTTGTTTCTTTGTCTGCCTCTGTAGGTTTTCTCCTCCTGCGCCATACTTATAGAGGATAATTGGCTGTGTCACATGACACTTGCAGTCTCCTATGAGCAAGACAGATTTGAGCTGCTTTTTCAGAGTGGATGGTGCGTTTCAGAGGTAGGGGAGGAGGAAGAAGTGTCTGATAAGTGGGGAAGAAAGATTATTTCTCTAGTCATTACCAAAAGACTCTTATAAATCATAGATCTGAAGCCTCTGTCACTCCAGTTCTAAAACGCAAGCATTGACCTGAATATTGAATGGGTGCATTGAGGAAGAAGAAAAAAAAGAAAAAAAAAAGTCCTTTGGTTTAATATTTACCCTGACTGTACACATGTTCTGTATATGGAGAGGCCATTAAGCCACCATCAGACACCGGGACTGAGATGTTAGCAGCTTTCTTCAATGCAACCCTACAGAACGTTAGCAGCATCTTATAGACCAAGGTCATCATTTCTTTACTGTTCTGAAAATCTCTACACCCCCATCCTTCAGAAAGAGTAGCAGCTTCTGAGTTACGGCAGTGCGTAAGCGAAGCTTCCAATGCCTTCCTAAGCCGTGCTTTTATGTTTTATTAACGATTATTTTGGGATGACATTTGTATACATGTTGTGATGTGGTGTACTTCCCGCTTCACAGCTAACACATTTGACAGTGTAATACATAACTAATTGCATGTGTGTCTGAAACGTACACGTTCTGTCCCAGTACATGAAAATTAAAAACTAATTAGAGGCAGATATTAAAGGAACGTTTTGGCACGCAACGTACATAAATCAATACAAAGCCAAAATTAAACTGGCCTATAGTAAGAGAAATGATAAATGTCACACTAAATTTACTTTACAGGATCTGCTTTTATGCAGAGTGAACCATACGGAGATGGGGCCAAATACCTCGCAGTTTTTGTCTATCCAGCTTAGAAATGTCAAAAGGTCCAGGTCAGAAGGTGCTGGTGGTGTTGCGTCCACTGGTTGCTTATAGGATCATGTACTTGGCAGGTATTGGGATAAGGCGGGTATATCCCTGACAAGCGCTTCTCATCTTCTAAAGTGATACATGTTAGAGACCTCGAAAAGCGGACAGGGTTTAGTATGAGGGGCAGGCCTACTGAGATTTGGCCAACATTGGTGTTAATCTCCGAAGCACCAGATTTAGATATTGAGTACTGAATTACTTCCAGCCTCGGGACGCTTTATACTAGCAGACTTGTGGCATTTACCGACCGCCTAACATGTTGGCCGATCGGTTGATAGCCTACTTAGATGGGCAGACAGAAAATCACATGCACACAATAATTGGTGTGCACATAGACTGTTGTTGTCCTAAGCAGCACATGTCCTTGTTATACAGGTATGTACTACTGCCAAGAATAAGGCTTTTCAAGGTTGCGTAATCATTTTACCCAACAAGCAAGTAGGTTGCGCTTCTCTTGGGTTATTGGCAGCCAGTTTACAATTCCCAATAATCATGAAACGTGTGTTCTTAGGAGTTTAAAAACGGACCCTTATTTAATTTCTGGTGATGAGCAAGAACTACCATGCTTGTGTTGAGGATAAGAATTGAGTAACCAAAAATACTTAATTCAGCCATTTCATAGACTCAGGTATATAGTTTAGTAGATGTAAACTAACACATTTATGCAGGCCTTTGTTCTTTTTACTAACACGTATATATGTATATTGCATATTTAGTGAAATTTCCTTAACACAGTATATATCAGTATATGTAACTTGAAGATGGCTGCCACATCCTGTATACACCCAAGATGATGAACAAAAGAGAATTCCTAAAGCTTGGACTGTCCAATCAAGAAGAGGATATGCTAATTTCTATATGTCTTGAAGCCCCGACCTACAATACTTGCTTGGACTAAACTTTGTTTACACCCCTTTACTTCTTTATTCTTAGACAAAGCCCCTATAGAACAAAGTTTCACATTGACCACTGTCTGTCGTGAGAGAGTCATAATTGATTCAACTAATTGTTATTCTTTCTCGCTGTGCGCACACGACAATATAATTTGAAACAGCAGTCAGATCTAGAGTGACCGGTGTGACGACATGGACTCTCATGGGTTAAAGTTTCTTAACATTCAGCCAGACTATTGTTCTTATGTGTGCTAAGTCATGTTTGCTTAGCTATTGCTCTCCAGACTTTTTCAGTAATCATTGTATTGTAGTTGTGTATTGCTAATGTAATTACCTTAGTAGCCATTGTCTAGTCGGTGACTTGCCGACTCCATGTAGATATACTGAGTCTTTCTATGCACATCATTTAAATGAACATTATCCATGCAGCTTGAAATTCATCCAATGGGAGAAGCAATCTTGTCCAACCAATCGATGAGGACGCAGTGTATCCTAAGGGAAGGTTATGGCTATAAAAGGGACTTCTTTAAGCCACCAGGGTTGATGAAGGTTGATGGATGCTGATGGATCCAGTCTAAGCTCTTTGGAGCTGACTAGAGGATCAGGATATCTTATGGCTTCAATCTAGGGACTCCGGATCCGGTTGGAGAACATATCCACAGCCTAGGGATTTCGACTCCGGCTGCCAGGATTGTAACATCATACCAGGACTACCTAAGGAGGACACTCAGGTTGGGACAGTTCAGTCACCTGTTACAGACTTTGCAGACCTCACACAGCTTCCTAAATCTGGCTTTATTCCTTTCTCGGTGGGTGCCCGCCAAAAGCGGGGTGCTGCTGGACTGGAGTAAGTGGCCCTGGAACCTCTGAGGCATGGACATTCTAAATCCCTGGTGAGCCAGCGGAAGGGTGAGACTCTGTTGCCTGTTACACTTGTGTGTTTTGCTGGTTATGTGCCGTTAATTGTTTGGGGATCCAATAAAGTCTAATTATTGTGGTTCCCTCACCCTGTGTTGTCTGAGTAGTGTTACGCCCACGGTTAAGGAGGCCGGCGTTCAGTTGGGATGAGCCCTGAGCCACGCTGTCTTTCTAAAGGCGGAGGGTTTTAGTGGACGAGAGCACCCACTGAGCCCCGTGTCTCCACAACCGGTTGAGTCAAATCATCATTTCAACACTTGTACTGGTAATAAGCAGCTGGATAGGGTTAGATGGGCACGACTCATTTACAGCGTATAATAGAAGTCAACGGGAAACTAGCATTTTGCCAGAAGAATTCGATGAAAATTGCTCGAGTTCCCCATTGACCTATTATACTCGGGTACTCCAGTTGCATCCATCTGAGCATGAACTGCTCATTATAAGTACCGAGCATGGTACTGCTAGCGCATTAAAGTTGTTCCATTGCTTACGTATCATTGTGTGATAGTAGAGTGCAAAACGAAAACTACTGCGTGTAAAAGTACAATCATAAAGGTGATCTCTGGGCTCAAGGATGTTGAAAGTCAACCTTTAACTAGTAAGTCACCTACAGAGTGGTGTATTCCATGTTTATAAACTATTTGTTCAACTTTATTCCCAACATTCAGGATCCAGCTATGATGCAATCTTGTGTCTTAAAAAGTATAGATATATGAAGTATCTCCTGCCTCTTGAGTGAAGTACCCTTCATGGGGTCTGCCGGTACGGCTACCTGCTTCCTCCAAAAAGTGCTTTATGCAACACAGATGTTTTAAAAGGAGTATATTTTGTAAAACAAGCCATTATGGAATTGGCCTCCAGTTCTCATAGTTCCCTGGTGCTGCTACTAATGCCTTCTCCCAGAGAAGAAGGGAATTTTGTTTACTTACCGTAAATTCCTTTTCTTCTAGCTCCAATTGGGAGACCCAGACAATTGGGTGTATAGCTTCTGCCTCCGGAGGCCACACAAAGTATTACACTTAAAAGTGTAAAGCCCCTCCCCTTCTGCCAATACACCCCCCGTGCCTCACGGGCTCCTCAGTTTTGGTGCAAAAGCAAGAAGGAGGAAAAGTTATAAATTGGTTTAAAGTAAATTCAATCCGAAGAAATTTCGGAGAACTGAAACCATTCAACATGAACAACATGTGTACACAAAGAACAACAGCCCGAAGGGAACAGGGGCGGGTGCTGGGTCTCCCAATTGGAGCTAGAAGAAAAGGAATTTACGGTAAGTAAACAAAATTCCCTTCTTCTTTGTCGCTCCATTGGGAGACCCAGACAATTGGGACGTCCAAAAGCAGTCCCTGGGTGGGTAAAGTAAAACCTCGTAATAGAGCCGTAAAACGGCCCCTTCCTACAGGTGGGCAACCGCCGCCTGAAGGACTCGCCTACCTAGGCTGGCATCTGCCGAAGCATAGGTATGCACCTGATAGTGTTTCGTGAAAGTGTGCAGGCTCGACCAGGTAGCTGCCTGACACACCTGCTGAGCCGTAGCCTGGTGCCGCAAAGCCCAGGACGCACCCACGGCTCTGGTAGAATGGGCCCTCAGCCCTGAGGGAACCGGAAGCCCAGAAGATCGGTAAGCTTCGAGAATTGGTTCCTTGATCCACCGAGCCAGGGTTGATTTGGAAGCCTGTGACCCTTTACGCTGGCCAGCGACAAGGACAAAGAGTGCATCCGAGCGGCGCAGGGGCGCCGTACGAGAAATGTAGAGTCTGAGTGCTCTCACCAGATCTAATAAGTGCAAATCCCTTTCACATTGGTGAACTGGATGAGGACAAAAAGAGGGTAAGGAGATATCCTGATTGAGATGAAAGGGGGATACCACCTTAGGGAGAAATTCCGGAACCGGACGCAGAACCACCTTGTCCTGGTGAAACACCAGGAAAGGGGCTTTGCATGACAGCGCTGCTAGCTCAGACACTCTCCGAAGTGATGTGACTGCTACTAGGAAGGCCACTTTCTGCGAAAGGCGTGAGAGAGAAATATCCCTCATTGGCTCGAAAGGTGGTTTCTGAAGAGCCATCAGCACCCTGTTCAGATCCCAGGGTTCTAACGGCCGCTTGTAAGGAGGGACTATGTGACAAACCCCCTGCAGGAACGTGCGTACCTGTGGAAGTCTGGCTAGGCGCTTCTGAAAGAACACAGAGAGCGCTGAGACTTGTCCCTTAAGGGAGCCGAGCGACAAACCTTTTTCCAATCCGGATTGAAGGAATGACAGAAAAGTGGGCAAGGCAAATGGCCAGGGAGAAAAACCCTGATCAGAGCACCAAGATAAGAATATCCTCCACGTCCTGTGGTAGATCTTGGCGGACGTTGGTTTCCTAGCCTGTCTCATAGTGGCAATGACCTCTTGAGATAACCCTGAAGACGCTAGGATCCAGGACTCAATGGCCACACAGTCAGGTTGAGGGCCGCAGAATTCAGATGGAAAAACGGTCCTTGAGACAGCAAGTCTGGTCGGTCTGGTAGTGCCCACGGTTGGCCCACCGTGAGATGCCACAGATCCGGGTACCACGACCTCCTCGGCCAGTCTGGGGCGACGAGGATGGAGCGGCGGCAGTCGGACCTGATCTTGCGTAACACTCTGGGCAACAGTGCCAGAGGAGGAAACACATAAGGGAGTTGAAACTGCGACCAATCCTGAACTAAGGCGTCTGCCGCCAGAGCTCTGTGATCTTGAGACCGTGCCATGAATGTCGGGACCTTGTTGTTGTGCCGGGACGCCATTAGGTCGACGTCCGGCATCCCCCAGCGGCAACAGATCTCCTGAAACACGTCCGGGTGAAGGGACCATTCCCCTGCGTCCATGCCCTGGCGACTGAGAAAGTCTGCTTCCCAGTTTTCTACGCCCGGGATGTGAACTGCGGATATGGTGGAGGCTGTGGCTTCCACCCATAGCAGAATCCGCCGGACTTCCTGGAAGGCTTGCCGACTGCGTGTTCCGCCTTGGTGGTTGATGTATGCCACCGCTGTGGAGTTGTCCGACTGAATTCGGATCTGCTTGCCTTCCAGCCACGGCTGGAACGCCTTTAGGGCAAGATACACTGCCCTTATCTCCAGAACATTGATCTGAAGGGAGGACTCTGGCTGAGTCCAAGTACCCTGAGCCCTGTGGTGGAGAAAGACCGCTCCCCACCCTGACAGGCTCGCGTCCGTCGTGACCACAGCCCAGGATGGGGGCAGGAAGGATTTCCCCTTCGACAGAGAAGTGGGAAGAAGCCACCACTGAAGGGAAGCCTTGGCTGCCCGAGAAAGGGAGACGTTCCTGTCGAGGGACGTCGACTTCCTGTTCCATTTGCGGAGAATGTCCCATTGAAGTGGACGCAGATGAAACTGCGCAAAAGGAACTGCCTCCATTGCTGCTACCATCTTCCCTAGGAAGTGCATGAGGCGCCTCAAGGGGTGTGACTGGCCTTGAAGGAGAGATTGCACCCCTGTCTGTAGTGAACGCTGTTTGTCCAGCGGAAGCTTCACTATCGCTGAGAGAGTATGAAACTCCATGCCAAGATATGTCAGTTATTGGGCCGGTGTCAGATTTGACTTTGGAAAATTGATGATCCACCCGAAACTCTGGAGAGTCTCCAGAGCAATGTTCAGGCTGTGTTGGCATGCCACTTGAGAGGGTGCCTTGACAAGCAGATCGTCTAAGTAAGGGATCACCGAGTGTCCCTGAGAGTGCAGAACTGCTACTACTGTTGCCATGACCTTGGTGAAGACCCGTGGGGCTGTCGCCAGGCCGAAAGGCAGTGCCACGAACTGAAGGTGTTCGTCCCCTATGGCGAAACGCAGGAAGCGCTGATGCTCTGGAGCAATCGGTACGTGGAGATAAGCATCTTTGATGTCGATTGATGCTAGGAAATCTCCTTGGGACATTGAGGCGATGACGGAGCGGAGCGATTCCATCCGGAACCGCCTGGTTTTTACGTGTTTGTTGAGCAGTTTTAGGTCCAGAACAGGACGGAAGGATCCGTCCTTTTTCGGCACCACGAACAAGTTGGAGTAAAAACCGTGACCCTGTTGCTGAAAAGGAACAGGGATCACCACTCCTTCTGCCTTCAGAGTGCACACCGCCTGAAGAAGAGCATCGGCTCGCTCGGGGGGCGGAGATGTTCTGAAGAACAGAGTCGGAGGACGAGAGCTGAACTCTATCCTGTAACCGTGAGACAGAATGTCTCTCACCCAACGGTCTTTTACCTGTGGCAGCCAGGCGTCGCAAAAGCGGGAAAGCCTGCCACCGACCGAGGATGCGGTGTGAGGAGGCCGAAAGTCATGAGGAGGCCGCTTTGGGAGCGGTTCCTCCGGCGGTCTTTTTAGGACGTGACTTAGACCGCCATGAATCGGAGTTCCTCTGATCCTTCTGAGGCCTTTTGGACGAGGAGAATTGAGACCTGCCCGCGGACCAAAAGGACCGAAACCTCGATTGTACCTTCCGTGGTTGAGGTCTGTTTGGTTTGGACTGGGGTAAGGATGAGTCCTTTCCCTTGGATTGTTTAATGATTTCATCCAATCGCTCACCAAACAGGCGGTCGCCAGAAAATGGCAAACCGGTTAAGAACTTTTTGGAAGCAGAGTCTGCCTTCCATTCACGTAGCCACATGGCCCTGCGGACTGCCACCGAATTGGCGGATGCTATCGCCGTACGGCTCGCAGTAGGACGCAAACGCCGACGCCTGAGAGGTTAAGGACACCACTTGCGGAGCAGACGTACGTGTGACTGCATTAATCTGCGCATGACAAGCTGAGATAGCTTGGAGTGCCCATACGGCTGCGAATGCTGGAGCAAAAGACGTGCCGATAGCTTCATAGATGGATTTCAACCAGAGCTCCATCTGTCTGTCAGTGGCATCTTTGAGTGAAGCCCCATCTTCCACTGCAACTATGGATCTAGCCGCCAGTCTGGAGACTGGAGGATCCACCTTGGGACACTGAGCCCAGCCCTTGACAACGTCAGGGGGGAAGGGATAACGTGTATCCTTAAGGCGCTTGGAAAAACGCTTATCTGGACAAGCTCGGTGTTTCTGGACTGCCTCTCTGAAGTCAGAGTGATCCAGAAACGTACTCCATGTACGCTTGGGAAACCTGAAACGGAATTTCTCCTGCTAAGAAGCTGACTCCTCAATTGGAGGAGCTGGGGGAGAAATATCCAACACCTGATTGATGGTCGCTATAAGGTCATTCACTATGGCGTCACCTTCAGGTGTATCTAGGTTGAGAGCGGCCTCAGGATCAGAATCCTGATCTGCTACCTCCGCTTCATCATCCAGAGAGTCCTCCTGCTGAGACCCTGAACAGTGTGATTAAGTCGAGGGAATTTCCCAGCGAGCCCGCTTAGGCGGCCTGGGACTGCGGTCCGTGTCAGAGACCTCACCCTGTGACCTATGGGTCACCCCAGGAGCACTTTGCTGCTCCAACTGAGGGGGGCCTGGGGTCAATGATTCAACAGTGCCCGGGGCCTGAGTCACCGGTCTGGACTGTAAGGCTTCTAGTATCTTAGCAGACCATTTATCCATACTCTCAGACAGTTTGTCAGCAAATACTGCAAACTCCGTCCCTGTCACCTGGACAGTGGTAGCAGGTGGTTCCACCTGTGCCACCAGTAGCAGAGGCTCCGGCTGAGTAAGTGCCACAGGGGCCGAGCATTGCACACAATGAGGATCGGTGGAACCTGCCGGTAGTATAGCCGCACATGAGGTACAGGTTGCAAAGTAAGCCTGTGCTTTGGCACCCTTGCTTTTTGCGGACGACATGCTGTTGTCTCCTCTGAGTACAATCCAGGAGGGTATATAGCCAAAAATCAACAGTGCGACCGTACAGTGTAAATGTATAGCATATAAGTATATATATATATATATATATGTACACTTCGGCACTCAGTGGGGCCAGCACCACAGGTGCTGCTTACCGACCGCTCAAAGCGGTTGTGTGATCACCAGATTCCCTGCCTGGGCCTCCCAGAGCCGTGTTGTCTCTCCTCTCCAGCTTCAGAAGTGCTGACAGGAATGGCTGCCGGCGTTCTGTGGGGAGGAGGGGGCCGTGGGCGTGCCCTAGAAAGTGCGGGAATCTGATGCCCCACTGTGCTGAGTGAGGGGGGAGGAGTATACAAAGTATGCTCCAGCCGTCAGCGCTGACGTCCTGTGCAGCGTCCCGCCCTTCCCCTGACTGGCAGGCCTGGGGGCGGGAATATGCGATACTAGGCCGCAAAAGCCGGGGACTAAAGTTATAAGCGCGGCCGGCAAATAAGCGCGGTCGGCGCGGTAGTCCCCGGCGCCCTAACACACCCAGCAGTGCTGCAGTGTGTATGGCACAAGCGCTCCATGCGCGGTCCCCCAAGGGGACACAGAGTACCTCACAGTAGCAGGGCCTTGTCCCTGACGATACCCGGCTCCTGTCCAGCAGATTCCCCAGGGGCTGCGGAGGGAGCACGGTCCCAGTGCCTGGAGACCGATTAGGATCCCACTTCACCCAGAGCCCATTAAGGGATGGGGAAGGAAAACAGCATGTGGCTCCTGCCTATGTACCCGCAATGGGTACCTCAACCTTAACAGCACCGCCGACCAGAGTGGGGTGAGAAGGGAGCATGCTGGGGGCCCTGTTATGGGCCCTCTTTTCTTCCATCCGACCTAGTCAGCAGCTGCTGCTGACTAAGATGTGGAGCTATGCGTGGATGTCAGCCTCCTTCGCACAAAGCATAAAAACTGAGGAGCCCGTGAGGCACGGGGGGTGTATAGGCAGAAGGGGAGGGGCTTTACACTTTTAAGTGTAAGACTTTGTGTGGCCTCCGGAGGCAGAAGCTATACACCCAATTGTCTGGGTCTCCCAATGGAGCGACAAAGAAAAGGAAGACGTGATGGGTCCTTTCTAAATTGTCAAGTGCAGCCTTTGCCCTCCATTCTGCACAGACTCTTTATTTGTAAAGGATCGCTGACAAACCTCAGTATGATGGCTGCTCAGTGAAACCTTAAGATGGTCATGCACAAAACCCACCAAATTCTGAAGGCCAGCAGGCTGTCTAGTTTGGATAGGGGTATCCAGTCTTACCCAACACTGAACAGGGCAAAGCAGGACTGAGCCGACCAAATGACTTGAGAACATGACCTCAGCCTGGAAAGGTCACTAAAATCTTATATGCATCATCTGTTCGGAAATGCATGCAGCCATATTAAACTTTCTCTCTCGGGATTCGAGGCGGACAATAAAATTTTTCCCCGTTACTTTTATGTTTAGAACATACTTTTCTCAGTTTTTGCTTTAAACAAGAAACAGCCTTTTCACAGACTTCAATACAAGAGTTAATGTCTTAATTACACTTTTCATTTAAAGTAAGCCTAAAAATGTACCATCACACCAATATTTCATTAGCCAATATCTCAGAGCAGATCCGATGGCTCACGTCCCAGCGCTTCATAACATGTGGTGTAGATTTAATTCTCTTGCACAAGTGCTAATGAGAGAATGTTACTTATTCATTTAGACCCTGGAAGGACCTCAACCGAAAAAGCAAGCAGTGAATCATTAGAATTAATACACAAACAGCCGTTAAATCCCTCTACTATGTCTCATGCCTCAATAACCATCTTCAGGATCCCAGGACACAGCCTTACCCAGCCAGCATGTGTACAGCCTGGCACTCACCATACCCCGGAGGGCACTAAAGACATTAACTGCAGTATCTGGGACGGGTCACATGCTATTTTCACCCAAAAACAATTGCGAGACATGCCAAGAGTTTTCAGGCAGCCAAGATCAGCTTGGGCGTGAAAAGGTGGACCAAGTGTTATTCCAAAGTTGCAAACCAATCCAACAACGGGTGCAGAAGGTTATGTGTCTCTCACTATGAGAAGGGATTGAAAATCTTAAAGGGGTATTCCAGTCATCTATTTAATGGAAAGGTGATAAATGGGTGAGGTTCCGAGCTCTTGGATCCCCAGCCACCATTCTGGAGGGGTTCAGGCTGTGACCTGCCATTCTTTTCAGTCTATGGCTCTGACAAACAGCAGAGCACATGCTATAAAAGAAAAAAACAAACCTATATTGTACCATGAACAGCATATTGCTGATCCATAATACCTCGCACAGGATCCCCAAGGCATTGACCTTTCTTAACTCCCACAGAATTTATCAAAACACATCACATCACCTGGCCGGCCTGCAGCTCTCCAGCTCTCCAGACAGAAGCGGGTCAGCTCCATGAATTTTTATGCAGCTGACCCAATCCTGTCTGAAGAGCGGCAGATTGTGCCAGGTGACGCGATGCGAGTCACTCGCAAATGTGATTCCAGCCTTAGGCTATGTGCGCACGTTGCGTAAATTCATGCAGTTACGCTGCGCTTTGTAGCGCAGCGTAACTGCATGCGTCCTGCGTCCCCTGCACAGTCTATGGAGATTGTGCAGGGGCCGTGCGCACGTGGCGTTTTAGAGCGCAGCGCTTCGGCTACTGCCGAAGCGCTGCGCAAAAAGAAGTGACATGTCACTTCTTCCGTGCGCTTTGCCGGCAGCTCCTGCTCTGTCTATGGCAGGAGCTGCAGGCAGAGCGCACGTTCTCGCCGGCACCATGCGCTTCAGAACGGAGCTTTTCAGCTGCGCTCTGAAGCGCACCTTTTAGGTGCTGGGCTAGTACGCAACGTGCGCACATACCCTTATACTCATCCTCCGATGGCTTCATCTTCTATCAGGTGCCAGTGATTTGTTACCTCAAGTGTATCAGGGAGCAAGCCAGAAGTAACTCTTCAATGTAGTGCTATGAGAGCATCATTCTGGCTCTCAAACTTGCATTGAGGACTTGTGAAATAACTTCTCACTTACGGCCAATCAAAACTTACGGCACAAGATGGCGCCGAGGAAATGGAGTGCTGAAAAAGCATGAAAAACGGCAGAGGGCGATAATACCATAGGTAAGGTCCCTAGATTTAAAGTGCTGGAAAACAAAACGCTGGAGTGGTGCAGGAGACCCACCAATGCTTAGAAATGGGAAGAGTCAAATCTATATGGCACAATTGCATTATCTATTTTAGGTAAAAAGTGCTTTACCATACCTTAAGGCAGAAAATCGCTTGGCTTTGGCTTTATTCAGGAACTTCTTGCACTTTGCTATTCTATCATCCAGATCTTGTAGCATTGCTTTTGATTTGTGCTTTGTGGCATTCTTGGGATCAGCACTTGGTGTCACGTCATTTTTGGTTTCAGAACGGTGTGAAATTTGGTCATCCTCTTCTGACCAGATATCATCATCATCATCCTGTGAATATAGCTCGAAAATGTCTGACATTCCTTCCATTTCTATAGGCACTAAGTCTTCCTGGGAAAATTCTGGAGCCACGTTTATCTTCCCAAAGTTTTGACGGACGTTTGATAGGATTTCCTTGATCTCTTCTTTTTCCAAGTTAGCAGCTTCCTGGACATCGGTGATTGTGTCTTCCTCGCCAAGATTTTCCTCATTCATACTGGTACCAGCAGACGCTGCTATTAAAGCTTGCTGATGCTAGTGAGAAAAAGGACAAGGTGCAAACATAAATTTACAAAAATCTTACAGCCATTAAATGGAGGATAAAAGGATTCCACTTAAATTTAAAATATTCCTTGTGACTTTCTAGGGACTCGTTTATGAAACTCAGAACCGTTTCAATAAAGGTGTAGGTGCG
>NC_134354.1:383556956-383734456 GCF_048569485.1 Anomaloglossus baeobatrachus | reverse complement strand
CCAGGGTTCTAACGGCCGTTTGTAAGGTGGAACTATGTGACAAACCCCCTGCAGGAACGTGCGTACCTGTGGAAGTCTGGCTAGGCGCTTCTGGAAAAACACAGAGAGCGCTGAGACTTGTCCCTTAAGGGAGCCGAGCGACAAACCCTTTTCCAGTCCAGATTGAAGGAAGGACAGAAAAGTAGGTAATGCAAATGGCCAGGGAGAAAAACCCTGAACAGAGCACCATGACAGAAAAATTTTCCACGTCCTGTGATAGATCTTGGCGGACGTTGGTTTCCTAGCCTGTCTCATAGTGGCAATGACGTCTTGAGATAACCCTGAAGACGCTAGGATCCAGGACTCAATGGCCACACAGTCAGGTTGAGGGCCGCAGAATTCAGATGGAAAAACGGCCCTTGAGATAGCAAGTCTGGTCGGTCTGGTAGTGCCCACGGTTGGCCGACCGTGAGATGCCACAGATCCGGGTACCACGACCGCCTCGGCCAGTCTGGAGCGACGAGGATGACGCGGCGGCAATCGGCCCTGATCTTGCGTAACACTCTGGGCAACAGTGCCAGCGGAGGAAACACATAAGGGAGCTGAAACTGCGACCAATCCTGAACTAAGGCGTCTGCCGCCAGAGCTCTGGGATCTTGAGACCGTGCCATGAACGTCGGTACCTTGTTGTTGTGCCGGGACGCCATGAGGTCGACGTCCGGCACCCCCCAGCGGCAACAGATCTCCTGAAACACGTCCGGGTGAAGGGACCATTCCCCTGCGTCCATGCCCTGGCGACTGAGATAATCTGCTTCCCAGTTTTCCACGCCTGGGATGTGAACTGCGGATATGGTGGAGGCCGTGGCTTCCACCCACATCAAAATCCGCCGGACTTCCTGGAAGGCTTGCCGGCTGCGTGTGCCGCCTTGGTGGTTGATGTATGCCACCGCTGTGGAATTGTCCGACTGAATTCGGATCTGCTTGCCCTCCAGCCACTGCTGGAACGCTTTCAGGGCAAGATACACTGCCCGTATTTCCAGAACATTGATCTGAAGCGAGGACTCTTGCCGCTCCCCACCCTGACAGACTCGCGTCCGTCGTGACTACTTCCCAGGATGGGGGTAGGAAGGATTTCCCCTTCGATAATGAAGTGGGAAGAAGCCACCACCGAAGGGAAGCTTTGGTCGCCTGAGAGAGGGAGACGGTCCTGTCGAGGGACGTCGGTTTCCTGTCCCATTTGCGTAGGATGTCCCATTGAAGGGGACGCAGGTGAAACTGCGCGAAAGGGACTGCCTCCATTGCTGCCACCATCTTCCCTAGGAAGTGCATGAGGCGCCTCAAGGGGTGTGACTGGCCTTGAAGGAGAGATTGTACCCCTTTCTGTAGTGACTGCTGCTTGATCAGCGGAAGCTTCACTATCGCTGAGAGGGTATGAAACTCCATGCCAAGATATGTCAGCGATTGGGCCGGTGTCAGATTTGACTTTGGAAAATTGATGATCCACCCGAAACCCTGGAGAGTCTCCAGGGTAGCGTCGAGGCTGCGTTGGCATGCCTCTTGAGAGGGTGCCTTGATCAGTATCCAAGTACGGGATCACCGAGTGACCCTGCGAGTGTAGGAGCGCTACTACAGTAGCCATAACCTTGGTAAAAACCCGTGGGGCTGTTGCCAGGCCGAACGGCAGTGCCACGAATTGCAGGTGTTCGTTTCCTATGGCGAAGCGCAAGAAGCGCTGATGCTCTGGAGCAATCGGTACGTGGAGATAAGCATCCTTGATATCTATCGATGCAAGGAAATCTCCGTGGGACATTGATGCGATGACGGAGCGGAGGGATTCCATCCTGAACCGTCTGGTTTTTACGTGTTTGTTGAGCAGTTTCAGGTCCAGGACCGGGCGGAAAGACCCGTCCTTCTTTGGGACCACAAACAAGTTGGAGTAAAAACCGTGGTTCTGTTGCTGGAGAGGAACAGGGATCACCACTCCTTCTGCCTTCAGAGTGCGCAGCGCCTGCAGAAGAGCCTCGGCTCGCTCGGGAGGCGGGGATGACCTGAAGAATCGAGTCGGGGGACGAGAGGTGAACTCTATCTTGTAACCTTGAGACAGAATGTCTCTCACCCAGCGGTCTTTTATTTGTGGCAGCCAGGTGTCGCAAAAGCGGTAGAGCCTGCCACCGACCGAGGATGCTGCTAGAGGAGGTCGAAAGTCATGAGGAAGCCGCCTTGTTAGCGGCGCCTCCGGTGATCTTTTTAGGACGTGACATAGACCGCCATGCATCAGAGTTCCTTTGTTCTTTCTGAGACCTTTTGGACGAGGAGAATTGGGACCTGTCCGCGCCCCGAAAGGACCGAAACCTCGACTGCCCTCTCCTCTGTTGGGGTGAAGGGAATTTTGTTACTTACCGTAAATTCCTTTTCTTCTAGCTCTTATTGGGAGACCCAGACGATTGGGGTATAGCTACTGCCCTCCGGAGGCCACACAAAGCACTACACTAAAAAGTGCAAGGCCCCTCCCCCTCTGGCTATACCCCCCCGTGGTATCACGGGTTCTCCAGTTTTAGTGCCAAAGCAAGAAGGAGGAAGCCAATAACTGGTTTAAACAAATTAACTCCGAATAACGTCGGAGAACTGAAAAACCGTTCAACATGAACAACATGTGTACCCGCAAACAACCAAGAAATCCCGAAGGACAACAGGGCGGGTGCTGGGTCTCCCAATAAGAGCTAGAAGAAAAGGAATTTACGGTAAGTAACAAAATTCCCTTCTTCTTCAGCGCTCTATTGGGAGACCCAGACGATTGGGACGTCCAAAAGCTGTCCCTGGGTGGGTAAAGAGATACCTCATGTTAGAGCTGCAAAACAGCCCTCCCCTACGGGGATGTCACTGCCGCCTGCAGGACTCTTCTACCTAAGCTGGCATCCGCCGAAGCATAGGTATGCACCTGATAATGTTTGGTGAAAGTGTGCAGACTCGACCAGGTAGCTGCCTGGCACACCTGTTGAGCCGAAGCCTGGTGTCGTAGCGCCCAGGACGCACTCACGGCTCTGGTTGAATGGGCTTTCAGCCCTGAAAGAACCGGAAGCCCTGCAAAACGGTAGGCTTCCAGAATTGGTTCTTTGATCCATCGAGCCAGGGTGGCTTTAGAAGCCTGCAACCTCTTGCGCGTACCAGCGACAAGGGCATCGGAACGGCGTACGGGCGCCGTGCGGGAAATGTAGATTCTGAGTGCTCTCACCAGATCTAGCAAACGTAAATCATTCTCATACCGGTGAACCGGATGAGTGCAAAAGGACGGTAAGGAGATATCCTGATTAAGATGAAACGAGGATACTACCTTAGGGAGAAACTCCGGAATGATGCGCAGCACTACCTTGTCCTGGTGAAACACCAGGAAGGGAGCCTTGGATGACAGAGCTGCCAGCTCAGACACTCGCCGAAGCGATGTGATCGCAACGAGAAACGCCACCTTCTGTGACAGGCGAGAAAAGGAAACTTCCTTCAGAGGCTCGAAAGGCGGCTTCTGGAGAGCAACTAGAACCCTGTTCAGATCCCATGGATCCAACGGCCGCTTGTACGGGGGTACGATATGACAAACCCCCTGCGGGAACGTGCGCACCTTAGAAAGACGTGCTAGACGCTTCTGAAAAAACACGGATAGTGCTGAGACTTGCCCTTTGAGGGAGTCTAGCGACAAGCCCTTTTCTAACTCCTATTGTAGGAAGGAAAGAAAGATAGGCAATGCAAATGGCCAGGGAGACACTCCCTGAGTAGAGCACCAGATTAAGAAAACCTTCCACGTTCTGTGGTAGATCTTAGCAGACGTGGGCTTCCTAGCCTGTCTCATGGTGGCAACGACCCCTTGGGATAATCCTGAAGACGCTAGGATCCAGGACACACAAGCCACACAGTCAGGTTCAGGGCCGCAGAATTCCGATGGAGAAAACGGCCCTTGAGACAGTAAGTCTGGTCGGTCTGGTAGTGACCCCGGTCGGCCGACCGTGAGACGCCACAGATCCGGGTACCACGATCTCCTCGGCCAGTCTGGTGCGACGAGTATGACGCGGCTGCAATCGGATCTGATTTTTGCGCAGTACTCTGGGCAAGAGTGCCAGAGGTGGAAACACATATGTGAGCCGGAACTGCGACCAATCTTGCACTAAGGCGTCTGCCGCCAGAGCTCTGTGATCGCGCGATCGTGCCATAAATGCCGGGACCTTGTTGGTGTGCCGAGACGCCATTAGGTCGACGTCCGACCCCCCCCAGCGGCAACAGATTTCCTGAAACACGTCCGGGTGAAGGGACCATTCCCCCGCGTCCATGCCCTGGCGACTGAGGAAGTCTGCTTCCCAGTTTTCTACGCCCGGGATGTGAACTGCGGATATGGTGGATGCTGTGTCCTCCACCCACATGAGGATTCGCCGGACTTCCTGGAAGGCTGCTGACTGCGTGTCCCTCCTTGGTGGTTGATGTATGCCACCGCTGTGGAGATGTCCGACTGGATTCGGATCTGCTCCCTTCTAGCCACTTTTGGAAAGCTAATAGGGTAAGATACCCTGCCCCGATTTCCAGCACATCGAACTGAAGGGTGGACTCCTGCTGAGTCCACGTCCCCTGAGCCATGTGGCGGAGACAAACTGCTCCCCACCCTGACAGACTCGTATCTGTCGTGACCACTGCCCAGGATGGGGGCTATGGCAATGAGGTGGGAATAAGCCCCTATTGCAGAGAGTCCTCGGCCGTCAGGGAAAGGGAGACTTCCCGTCCAGGGAGGTTGACTGCCCATCCCATTGGCGGAGAATGTCCCATTGCCGTTGGCGCAGATGAAACTGCGCAAAGAGAACTGCCTCGATGGCTGCCACCATCTTCCTTAGGAAGTGCATGAGGCGCCTTAAGGGGTGCGACTGGCCTTGAAGGAGAGACTGCACCTCTGTCCGCAGTGAACGCTGCTGGTTCAGCGGAAGCTTCACTATGGCTGATAGAGTATGAAACTCCATGCCGAGATACGTTAGTGATTGAGTCGGAGACAGATTTGACCTTGCCAAATTGATGATCCACCCGAAAGTCTGGAGAGTCTCCAGCGTAACATTCAGGCTGCGTTGGCATGCCTCGAGGGAGGTTGCTTTGACGAGTAGATCGTCCAAGTACGGAATCACCGGGTGTCCGTGAGAGTGCAAGACTGCTACCACTGCTGCCATGACCTTGGTGCCCACCCGTGGGGCTGTCCCAGACTGAATGGCAGAGCTACGAACAGAAGATGTTCGTCTCCTATCACAAAACGTAGAAAACGTTGGTGCTCCGTAGCAATTGGCACGTGGAGATAGGCATCTTTGATGTCTGTTGAGGCAAGGAAGTCTCCTCGAGACATTGAGGCAATGACGGATCGGAGGGATCCCATCCGGAACCGCCTGGCGTTCGCATGCTCGTTGAGCAGTTTCAGAACCAGAACAGGACGGAAGGAACCGTCCATTTTTGGAGCCACAAAGAGATTGGAGTACAAACCCTCGCCCTCGTTCCTGAGGGGGGACAGGGATCACCACTCCTTCTGCTCTTAGAGCGTCCACCGCCTGCAGCAGGGCATCTGCTCGGTGGAGAGGTGGGGCCGTTCTGAAGAATGGAGTCGGAGGACGAGAACAGAACACTGTCCTGTGCACGTGAGCACAATGTCCGTCACCCACCGGTCTGTGACCTGTGGCAGCTAAATGTCGCCAAAGGCGGGGGAGTCTGCCATCAACCGCGGATGCGGAGAGAGAGAGAGAGAGCTGAGAGTCCTGAGGAGACCGCCTTGGTAGCGGTTCCTCCGACTGCCTTCCTTGGGCGAGATTGAGCCCGGCCGGAATCTGAGCCCGTCTGAGGTTTTGTAGCCCTTTTGCACGAGGACAATTGGGACCTGCCGGAGCTTGGGAAGGACCGAAACCTCGACTGTACTTTTAGGACAGCATTAACAGGGTAAGTCGCAGTGCAGACATTGCGGGGTTACGGACGCCTCTGCGGTACAGATGTCCCTGCTCAAGGTCAGCTGCGCAAGAACAGCAGAAAAGGTTAGGTTGCCAATACGGCTGTGGATGCCGGAGCAACCGACACGCCGATAGCCTCCTAGACAGATTTCAACCAGAGTCCATCTGTCTGTGAATGGCATCTTGAAGTGAAGCCCCATCTCCAGTGCAACTATGGCTCTATATGCAAGCCTGGAGATTGGAGAATCCACCTTTGGACCCTGGGTCCAGCGCTGACCACGTCAGGGGAAAAAAGGGATAACATGTATCCTAAAAACGTTTGGAGAAGACGCTTATCTGGTAAGCGTGGTGTTCCTGGACTGCTTCTCTGAAGTCAGCGTGGCCAGAAAAATACTCAATATCTGCGTGAGACACTGAAAAGGAACTTCTCCTGTTCGTCTCCTATCTCCACTGGGGGAGCTGAGGGAGAAAGATCCAACCTTCCATTGATGGACGGTATAGGATCATTCCGTATGGCGTTACCACCCGGTGTATCCGGATTGAGAGCGATGTCAGTAACAAAGCCCTGAAGAGCTGCCTTTTGTTCAAGTAGATTGCCCATGGGTGCAAGTCTCTATATTATGACTACTCCGTCCCTGTCCATGGACAGGGTTGACAGGAGGTTTCTTTGGCCACAACTAGTAGAGCCCCGGCAGACGAAGTGCTAGAGACCCCGGCAGACGACGTGCTACAGGGGCGCATGCACACAATGGGACGGTGTCATGAACAGCATCCCATGTAGTAAAAACAGCACTGAAATCTGTGTTGCTTTTTTGCCGCTGCCGACTAGCTATCTAGAAGTATATAGCCAAGATTGGTGACCGTACATTGCAATGTATAGCATACAGGCATAAAGTACAAATGACCACTGCAGCACAAGCAATACAAGCAGCATAGAAGCCTGTGCCCTGGCACCCCTGCTCTTCTGCTGCTGTATACTAGTCATCTAGGGGAATATAGCCCAGAAGAGTGACCCTACAGTGCAATGTATAGCATACAAGCACAAGTACAAATGAACACTGCAGCACATGCAATCCAAGCAGCATAGAAGCCTGTGCCCTGGCACCTCTGCTCTTCTGCTGCTGTAGACTGGTCATCTAGGGGAATATAGCCCAGAAGAGTGACCATACAGTGCAATGTATAGCATACAAGCACAAGTACAAATGCACACTGCAGCCCATGCAATACAAGCAGCATAGAAAAAAACCTGTGCCCCAGCACCCTTGGTTTTCTGCTGCTGTAGTCTAGCCATTCCAGAAGAATATAGCTAAGACTAGCGACTGTACAGTGCAATGTATAGCATATCAGCATAAACACAAATGAACACCTCAGTCGTGCAAAACAAGCAGCCTAGAAAGCCTGTGCTTTAGCACACCTGCTTTCCTGCTGCTGATGTGTCGCTCCCCCAGCGGGCATATAGCGACCTACGTAGTTAAAAACAACACATGTATACACTGCAGTTATATCGTGGTCAGCACTATGTGTGCCTCTTACCGCCCGCCTATAAGCGGGTGTATGATCGCCACTGTCCTGCCTTGGTGCCCCGAGCTCTGCAGTAATGGCTGCCGGCTTCTTCCCCAGCTCGTGTGAGGAGGGGCGGGCCGTGGGCGTGCCCCCAAGGCAGAGCGGGAATCCGGCGTCCGACAGTGTGCAGTGAGAGGGCTGGAGCATGTAAAAAGGCTCCAGCCCTCGGCGCTGCTGATTGCTCAGCGCCTGTCCCCTTCCCTGAGTGACAGGGAGGGGGCGGGAACGAAGCGGCACTAGGCCGCAGAAGCCGGGGACTGGAGTTATAAGCGCCGCCGCCGTAAAAGCGCGGTCGGCGCCCAGTCCCCGGCGAACTACAAGTCCCAGCCGCGCCGCCGCTCCCGGAGCGTCCGGCGCGGTAGTTCCCAAAACACAAAGTCACTCAGCAAAGCTGCAGTGACTGTAACCCTTTACTGTCCCCGGCGCACTAGCACACCCAGCAAGTCTGGAGTGTGCTGTGCCTGTGTGTACGGGGACACAGAGTACCTGTAATGGTGCAGGGCCATGTCCCTGAACGGTACTCCAGCTCCGTATCCAGCAGGTTCAAATGGGTCTGTGGATGGAGCCCGGCGTCAGAGCTTTGAGGCCGGCAGGATCCCACTTCCTCAGAGCCCCTCAGGGGGATGTGGAAGGAAAGCAGCATGTGGGCTCCAGCCTCCGTACCAGCAATAAGTACCTCAACCTTACAACACCATCCAGGGGTGAGAAGGGAGCATGCTGGGGACACTATATGTGTCCTCTTTTCTTCCATCCGAAATAGTCAGCAGCTACTGCTGACTAAAATCTGTGGAGCTATGCGTGGATGTCTGACCTCCTTCGCACACAAAGCTAAAACTGGAGAACCCGTGATACCACGGGGGGGTATAGCCAGAGGGGGAGGGGCCTTGCACTTTTTAGTGTAGTGCTTTGTGTGGCCTCCGGAGGGCAGTAGCTATACCCCAATCGTCTGGGTCTCCCAATAGAGCGCTGAAGAAATGTTCTTTTTGGGCTGGTGTAAGGATGTATCCTTTCCCTTGGATTGTTTGATGATTTCATCCAAACGCTCGCCAAACAGCCTGTCCCCAGAAATTGGCAAACTGGTTAAGCGCTTTTTGGAAGCAGAATCTGCCTTCCATTCCCGTAGCCACAAGGCCCTGCGGAGTACCACCGAATTGGCGGCCGCAACCGCCGTACGGCTCGCAGAGTCCAGGACAGCATTAATAGCGTAAGACGCAAATGCCGAGGTCTGGGTGGTAATGGATGCTACTTGTGGCGCAGACGTGCACGTGGCTGCTTCAATTTGCGCTTGACCTGCTGAGATAGCTTGTAGCGCCCATACGGCTGCGAATGCTGGGGCAAAAGAAGCTCCGATAGCTTCATAGATGGATTTTAACCAGAGCTCCATCTGCCTGTCAGTGGCATCTTTGAGCGAGGCCCCATCTTCCACTGCAAGTATGGATCTAGCCGCCAGTCTGGAGATTGGAGGATCCACTTTGGGACACTGAGTCCAACCTTTAACCACGTCAGGGGGAAAAGGATAACGTGTATCCTTAAGGCGCTTCGAAAAACGCTTATCTGGACAAGCATGGTGATTCTGGACTGCCTCTCTGAAATCAGAGTGGTCTAGAAACATACTCTGTGTACGCTTGGGGAACCTGAAACGGAATTTCTCCTGCTGAGAAGCTGACTCCTCCGCCGGAGGAGCTGAGGGAGAAATATCCAGCATTTGATTGATGGACGCAATAAGATCGTTCACTATGGCGTCCCCATCTGGAGTATTAAGATTGAGAGCGCCCTCAGGATCAGAATCCTGATCAGCTGTCTCCGCATCATCAACCAGAGATTCCCCCCGCTGAGACCCTGAACAATATGATGTCGAGGGAAATTCTAAGCGAGCCCGCTTAGTCGGTCTGGGACTGGGGTCTAAGTCAGAACCCTCAGCCTGGGATGTATGAGATACCCCGGGAGGACATTGTTGGTCCAACTGAGGGGGGCCCGAGAACAATGATTCAACAGAGTCCCTTTGCTGAGATACCGGCCTGGACTGCAAGGCTTCTAGTATCTTAGCCATAGTCTCAGAGTTTTGCAAACTCCGTCCCTGTCACCTGAACAGCGTCAACAGGTGGCTCCCCCTGGGCCCCTCTTAGCAGAGGCTCTGGCTGAATAAGTGCCACAGGGGCCGAACATTGCACACAATGAGGGTCAGTGGAACCTGCCGGCAGCTGGGTCGTACAAGCGGCGCAGGCAGCATAATAAACCTGTGTTTTGGCACCCCTGCCTTTTGTGGGCTCCATGCTATTGTTTTCCCTGAGCAACACAATAGGGTATATAGCCAGAATGAACTGTGCTCATACAGTGTAAAGAATATACTATAAACAAATAATGTATCAATACACTACAGCACCATGGGGCTAGCACCAACAGGTGCTGCTTACCACCCGCCTAAAGCGGTTGTGAGGCCACCAGAGACCGTGTCTGGGTCTCCCAGGGTTTGTCCCTCTCTGCAGCGTCGGAGGAACTGACAGGAATGGCTGCGGCGTCCTGACTAGAGGAGGGAGCCGTGGGCGTGGCCGAGAAAGTGCGGGAACTGGTGCTCACACTGTGCACAGTGAGGGGGGTGGAGTATGCAAATCATACTCCAGCCCTCAGTGCTGCTCGTTCCGTGCAGCGTCCCGCCCTTCCCCTGCCTGTCAGGGCTGAGGGCGGGAGACAAGGAAACTAGGCTGCAAGAAAGCCGGGGACTCGAGTATAAGCTTGGCCGCCGTAAAAGCGCGGCCGGCGCCGAAGTCCCCGGCGAACTACAAGTACCAGCCGCGCCGCAGTTTCCCATGGCAGCGGCGGTTAGCGCGGTAGCCCCTACATATAAACACACTCAGCGACGCTGAGTGTGTAATGGCACAGTTTAACCCGGTCAGCGCCGCGGTCCCCGGTGCACTAGCACACCCAGCAAAGCTGAGGTGTTGCCGTGCACGGTCCCCACAGGGATACAGAGTACCTTCAAGTAGCAGGGCCATGTCCCTGAACGGTACCCGGCTCCTATCCAGCAGGCTCCACAGGAGTTGTGGATGAAGCACGGTCTCAGTGCCTGGAGACCGATAGGATCCCACTTCGCCCAGAGCCCTGAGGGGGATGGGGAAGGAAAACAGCATGTGGGCTCCAGCCTCCGTACCCGCAATGGATACCTCAACCTTACAACACCACCGACAAGAGTGGGGTGAGAAGGGAGCATGCTGGGGGCCCTATATGGGCCCACTTTTCTTCCATCCGACATGGTCAGCAGCTGCTGCTGACCAATCTGTGGAGCTATGTGTGCAGGTCTGCCTCCTTCGCACAAAGCAAAAAAACTGAGGAGCCCGTGGGAGCACGGGGGTGTATAGGCAGAAGGGGAGGGGCTTAACACTTTTGAGTGTAATACTTTGTGCGGCCTCCGGAGGCATAGCCTATACACCCAATTGTCTGGGTCTCCCAATAGAGCGACAAAGAAGAGATGTGGTAGACGACACCATCTGTTTAAAAACCTTAACAGATATGCAATGTGCAAAAGATGTGTTCACATACACCTATACCTCCGATTCACTGCTATGCTCCTGTACACCAACAAATTGGATAGATTAGGAATGCAATTTGCCTTGGAAGATGAGCTGAATTATGTTTTCTTATTTTGACAATAAAAATAAAAAAAAAAAAAAAATAAAAAAAAGAAGATGTAGAGCAAAAAGGGAAAACAAAAAAAAAATCAAAATAATAAAAAAAACAGTACCTCTGGAGGTGGCTCTGCATTTGGTGGCTTTACAAAGAAAGGTATTCTCCCCCGTTGCCAATCATTGAGTACCATCTTTGAAACAGTCTGGCAATCCGGTTCTCCACCCTTCAATAGCAAGAAAAAAGTTATTTCAAGAGATTAAAAGTGAAAAGGCTGCAAAAAGCATTTGTTTAGGAACGGAAATAAAAACGGAACTACTATTAGTGATACAGTAGCATTTAACAACTGTTCTAGGACAATATAATTCCACCACCGTGTGTATATTTTTCAACCAAAGGGAGAAAGTAGATGAACTCTAGTGCTGCCTATAGGAAATAGCAATCCTAATTCTATACAGTTTACAGCTCCTCTTCACTTCTCCTAGCCAGTAGCGGCCCCCACTTCTTGATTGATCGTAGAGAGCTGAGGTAACATCATACATCAGAGCTTCTGTCAATCAAGAAGCAAAAGTGGTGAGGCAGGAAAAGCGTAGAGGAGCAATTACTTCGATATGTCCACCAGTGCACTTGCAAGCCTAATTTGCGATCAATAAAAACACGAATGATGGAATCGTAATGGGTATAACTTGATACTATTTTCCCTATCCTTAAAAGGGGCTGTCCACCACTTGGACAACCCCTTCTCAATCATCATGGTTCCCCCTGTTAAAATAAGAATACTTTTATACTCTCCTCCGATGTAAACACTCATTCTCCCAAGGCTCACTGTTAAGTCATGCGTGCCTCTTGTCCAATCAGCGTTGGCTTCACTGTATCAGCCTTTGAATGAATCAAACATCAAGAGAACGTGAGCAATCAGCCACAGCTCTGATTTCCGCTTGACGTTTGATTCATTTGAAGAAGGGGACAGTGATGCCGACACTGTTTGGACAAGGGGCATGCATGATGTTAGAATGTCACGTGAGTCTTGGGAGAATGAGTGTTGACACCAGAGGAGAGTATAAAAATGTTATGCTAAAGAGGGGAAAACATGATGACAACCTCTTTAAGTAGCTCTGCATAGGATTAAAGTTATTGATGATATACGTGACCAACTAGGTACACTAAAAGGAATTTTCTATGCTGATAAAAGTAGCTATGTTCACCCCAGGTACACACTCCCAACTCCAGACCTGCAACTACCGTATCTGCAGGACCACAGGTGGCGATATCATGACCACCCATAACTTCACCGCTGTAGCAACAGATTTGCTGAATAGTAACTTGTGTTCATGATATCATCACTTCCCGGCCATTTAGAGACAGTCGGTATCACTGAAGTGGGGGGAGCGGATTCCTGGGGTGAGTATAACTTCTTTTCTTATTCTGGAAGTAAAGCTCTTATTAGACAGGGCAATAATCATGCGGCAAAAATCGCAATATCAATTGCAACAGAGCGATATTCACAGTGTATAATAGCTGCTATCGTAATATCATTCAATTCTCGCAAAACTGGATCTTTCAACTTGCTTAAAAAATAACGATAAGCTTGTATGTATGATGTAGTGAAAACATGTTTGTCATATAAGGCCTTAATGACATTCTGTGTAGATCGGTTATTTTCAGGGATGATCGAATACCTCAAAATATTCGGCTTCGCGAATATCCGACGAATAGGTTGCCGCTATGTGAATATTCTGGGAAGCCCGAATAGTTCAGAATAGTTATTAGAGTTTCCCATAAGCTTACATTGCGCATCGAATATTCACGAATACTCTAATAGCGGCGTCCTATTCGGCAAATATTTGCGAAGCCGAATATTTGAGGTATTCGATCATCCCTAGTTATTTTAACATTAAACTTCAGAAAATAAAGTTAAAAAGGCAATATCTCTTCTGCAATGCGAAATGAATAGCAGCAAATGTTAAACCTGCATAGAGTGAAACAAAATAGTTAAAAAAACCCTCAAATAAAAACACAAAGAAAAGGCAGGCTCACTGACCTTTAACAGCTTTCCTGTTTTATAGGCAAGTTTTTCCAGGAAATCTTCAGCATTTTCCCAGGAATCTATCTTGTATGTCTTGCTTATGTACTCTGGTTTTGCCCGTTCAAGGACAGCAGAAATGTGATCTTCGGGGCTTTTAATCTTTTCTACTTGTACCTAGTAAAGGGAAAAGAGACAGGTAAAAAGGTTTGTACAACTTCTCTGATAACCTATCAACTGAATAGGAGAGAAGCTCCAGTTGTCAGCGAAGGCCACTACAAGGTGTGCTGGTCCACACCATCCACTGCTTACATGCCAGAACCACTAGCCCGTTTCAATTTCCAGTGAGAGGAACTGTAAGGCTAGTTTCACACTTGCATTGAACGGCATCCGTTGCATTGCGTTGTGTGACGGATGCAACGGATGCGTTGCATATAATGGCACAACGAATCGTACAAAACAACGGAAAGCTTTTTTTTCTCTTTTTTTACAGTTTTACCGGCAGAAGACTATTGTGAACGATCAGCTGATCACTCTCAATAGCCGGCGGCCGGGCGCTCAGCTGACCGCTTTCAATAGCCGGCGGCCGGGCGATCAGCTGAGCGCTCTCAATAGCCGGCGGCCGGGCGCTCAGCTGAGCGCTCTCAATAGCCGGCGGCCGGGCGCTCAGCTGAGCGCTCTCACATGCCGGCGGCCGGGCGCTCAGCTCAGCGCTCTCACATGCCGGCGGCCGGGCGCTCAGCTGAGAGCTCTCACATGCCGGCGGCCGGGCGCTCAGCTGAACGTTCGGCCACCGAGAGACAAAGTTTCTGTGATTTAAAAAAAAAAAAAAAAAAAAAGAAGATGAGCATGCGCAGGGAAAAAAAAGAGAATTTTGTTTACTTACCGTAAATTATTTTTCTTATAGTTCCGACATGGGAGACCCAGACCATGGGTGTACAGCTTCTGCCTCCGGAGGACACACAAAGTACTACACTAAAAAGTGTAGCTCCTCCCTCCGAGCATATACACCCCCTGGATAACCAAATCTAGCCAGTTTAGTTTCCAAACCTGAAGGAGGACATCCACCCACAAGTAGAGATAGAGCAAAACCCGGAACAACCGGAACCTCTGTCTACAACAACAGCCGGTGAAAACACACGGAACAAGAAAACTGCCAACAGGCAACAGGGAGGGTGCTGGGTCTCCCATGTCGGAACTATAAGAAAAAGAATTTACGGTAAGTAAACAAAATTCTCTTTTTCTTCATCGTTCCTTATGGGAGACCCAGACCATGGGACGTCTCAAAGCAGTCCATGGGTGGGAAAAACAGAAAACTGAGTAGGCAAAACCTAACTTCACAAATGGGCGACAGCCGCCTGAAGGATGCGTCTGCCCAAGCTCGCATCTGCCGAAGCATGAGCATGCACTTGGTAGTGCTTCGAAAAGGTGTGCAGACTAGACCAAGTGGCAGCCTGACAGACCTGCTGAGCCGTAGCCTGGTGCCTGAAAGCCCAAGAGGCACCGACAGCTCTGGTCGAATGCGCCTTGATCCCCGGCGGGGGAGGCACCTGAGTGCACTGGTAGGCATCGGATATGGCAGACCTAATCCAACGAGCTAGGGTCGGTTTAGAAGCAGAGAGACCCTTGCGCTGACCTGTGGTCAGCACAAAAAGAGAGGTGCACCATCTAAGAACAGCGGTGCGTGACACATAGATCCGGAGCGCCCGCACCAGATCTAAAGTATGCAATGCTTTCTCAAAGCGATGCACAGGAGCCGGACAAAAGGAATGAAATGTCCTGGTTAAGGTGGAAAGGAGACACCACCTTAGGGAGAAAGTCCGGAGTCGGACGGAGAACCACCTTGCCTTGGTGAAAAACCAAAAAAGGTGACTCCGAAGAGAGCGCAGCCAAATCAGAGACTCTCCTGAGAGAAGTTATGGCCACCAGAAAAACGACCTTCTGTGAAAGTCGAAACAAAGAAACCTCCCTAAGAGGCTCAAAGGGGGGTTTCTGTAAGGCCGTGAGGACCAGATTAAGGTCCCAGGGATCCAAAGGCCGCCGGTAAGGTGGAATGATGTGAGATGCGCCCTGCATGAAGGTGCGCACCTGGGCCAGTCGGGCGATACGCCGCTGGAACAACACTGACAGAGCCGAGACCTGTCCCTTAAGGGAATTGAGGGATAGTCCTAGCTGCAGACCAGACTGTAGAAAGGACAGGATGGTCGGCAAGGAAAAAGGCCAAGGGGCATGCCCGGAAAAACGACACCAGGACAGGAAAATTCTCCAAGTCCTGTGGTAAATCTTGGCCGAGGAAGACTTCCGAGCCTGAGTCATAGTGGAGATGACTTCGGGAGGAATGCCGGAAGCAGTCAGGATCCAGGACTCAAGAGCCACGCCGTCAATCTGAGATCTGCAGAATTCTGGCGGAAAAATGGACCTTGTGAGAGAAAGTCTGGGCGGTCCGGGAGATGCCACGGCACCTCTACGGACAGACGGAGCAGGTCTGGGTACCAAGCTCGCCTGGGCCAGTCTGGAGCAATGAGAATGACCCGACGGCCCTCCATTCTGATCTTGCGCAGGACTCTGGGCAAGAGAACTAGAGGGGGAAACACGTAAGACAGACGGAACTGGGACCAATCCTGAACCAGCGCGTCCGCTGCAAAGGCCTGAGGATCGTGGGAGCGAGCCACATAAACCGGGACCTTGTTGTTGTGCCGGGATGCCATTAGATCCACTTCCGGAGTGCCCCACTTGCGGCAGATCGACCGCAACACTGCCGGATGCAGAGCCCACGCCGCTGTCCACGGTTTGACGGCTGAGATAATCTGCCTCCCAGTTTTCTACGCCTGGGATGTGGACTGCGGATATGGTGGACTTGGAGTCCTCCGTCCACTGAAGGATGCGTTGAACCTCCAACATTGCCAGGCGGCTGCGAGTCCCGCCCTGGTGATTGATGTAGGCAACTGCTGTCGCGTTGTCTGACTGGACTCGAATGTGCTTGCCCGCCAACAGATGGTGAAAGGCTACGAGAGCTAGAAGCACAGCTCTGATCTCCAGCACATTGATCGAGAGGGCTGATTCGGACGGAGTCCAAGTGCCCTGTGCTCGGTGGTGGAGAAATACTGCTCCCCAGCCGGATAGACTGGCATCCGTGGTGAGAATCACCCAGGACGGGATCAGGAAGGAGCGTCCCTGAGACAGAGAGAGGGGCCGAAGCCACCACTGAAGAGAGCTCTTGGTCTGTGGCGACAGAGCCACCAACTTGTGCAAGGAAGAAGTCCGCTTGTCCCAACAGCGGAGAATGTACAGCTGCAGAGGACGCAGATGGAACTGGGCAAAGGGAACCGCTTCCATTGACGCCACCATCTGACCCAGTACCTGCATGAGGTGCCTGATGGAATGACGGCGGGGCCTCAACAGAGAGCGCACCGCCAGATGGAGGGACTGCTGTTTGACTAAGGGCAGCTTCACAAGTGCCGGCAGAGTCTCGAATTGCATCCCTAGGTACGTAAGTTTTTGGGTCGGGGTCAGAGTGGACTTGGGCAGATTGACAAGCCACCCGAATTGAACAAGAGTGGCGAGAGTGAGCGAGACACTCCGCTGACAGTCTGCACTGGATGAAGCCTTGACTAGAAGGTCGTCCAGGTAAGGAATCACTGCCAACCCCTGGAGGTGCAGAACCGCAACCACTGCTGCCATGACCTTGGTAAATACTCGAGGGGCCGTGGCTAACCCGAAGGGGAGAGCCACGAATTGGAAATGTTCCTCTCCGATTGCAAAACGTAGCCAACGCTGGTGTGAAACTGCAATTGGCACATGCAGATAGGCATCTCTGATGTCGATGGATGCCAGGAAATCTCCTTGGGTCATTGAGGCAATGACTGACCGCAGAGACTCCATGCGAAAATGCCGCACCTGAACATGCTTGTTGAGAAGCTTGAGATCCAGGATGGGCCGGAAGGAACCGTCCTTTTTGGGGACTAGGAAGAGATTTGAGTAAAAACCTCTGAACCGTTCCCTGGCGGGAACCGGTACAATTACTCCGTTGGCCAGTAAGGATGCCACGGCCTGAGAGAAGGCGGCGGCCTTGGAGCAGGGGGGAGTTGACAGAAAAAATCTGTTTGGCGGGCTGGAAGAGAACTCTATCCTGTAGCCGTGGGAGATGATATCCCGCACCCACTGATCGGAGACGTGTTGAAACCACACGTCGCCAAAGTGGGAGAGCCTGCCACCGACCAAGGACGTTGCTGGCTCGGCCAGATAGTCAAGAGAAGGCTGCCTTGGTGGCAGCAGCTCCTGCGGACCTTTATGGACGCGGCTTCTTGCGCCAGGTGGGCTACTGGTCCTTGGCTGAGTTAGTGGACGAGGCCGAGGGCTTAGAGGCCGCCCAGTTAGAGGAACGAAAGGAACGAAACCTCGACTGGTTCCTGCCCTGCACAGGTTTCCTGGGTTTAGTCTGTGGCAAGGAAGTACTCTTCCCGCCAGTAGCCTCCTTAATTATTTCATCCAGTTGTTCACCGAACAGCCTGGACCCAGCAAATGGGAGCCCAGCAAGGTACTTCTTTGAAGAAGCATCTGCCTTCCACTCTCGCAGCCACAAAATCCTGCGGATAGCGAGGGCATTAGCGGAGGCCACCGCAGTGCGGTGAGAAGCCTCCAGCATGGCAGACATGGCGTAGGCTGAAAAGGCTGAAGCCTGGGAAGTTAAGGCAACCAATTCAGGCATAGAGTCCCTAGTGAGGGAATGCATCTCCTCTAGGGAAGCAGAGATGGCTTTGAGAGCCCACACTGCTGCAAAGGATGGGGAGAACGAGGCCCCTGCCGCCTCATAGACAGACTTGGCCAGGAGGTCAACCTGGCGGTCAGTGGGATCCTTAAGGGAGGTGCCATCAGCTACAGATACAACTGTCCGGGCTGAGAGTCTAGACACCGGAGGGTCTACCTTTGGTGAGTGAGCCCACTCCTTGACCACCTCTGGTGGAAAAGGATAACGGTCGTCAGAACCACGCTTTGGGAAGCGTTTGTCAGGACAGGCTCTGGGCTTGGACACAGTGGCTTGAAAATTGGAGTGGTTAAAGAACACACTCCTTGTTCTCTTAGGCAAGGTAAACTGGTGCTTTTCTGCCAGAGAGGGTTGCTCCTCTGATACTGGCGGATTGAGGTCCAGTACAGAATTAATAGACGCAATCAAATCACTAACATCCGCATCACCCTCGGTCAGATCAATGGGGCACATGGAGGTAGTGTCCGAGCCCCCAGTAAAGACATCCTCCTCGTCCTGCGAGTCGGTTCGTGAATCGGAGCCGCGGGACGAGGAAGGAGAGGGGACCCTTCGTCTCCTTTTAGGAGGACGGGGTCTGGGAGCAGATGAAGAATCCTCTGTGAGCTCTGCAGAGCAAGCCGAAGCAGCAGAGGCGCCCTTAGAAGGGGGCTGATGCATGCTCAGCAGAGTCCGGGACAACTCTCCCATGGAGTCGGCGAAGGACTGGGAGATAGATTTAGAAAACACTTCTACCCAAGCCGGGGGTTCAGCCACCGGGGCCGGAGCAGCCGGAGGGACCACTGGGGAGACTCCAGGCTGAGGCACCACCATGTTAGAGCAGGCATCACAATGTGGATATGTGCTCGGTTCAGGCAGTACGAGCTTACATGCAGTGCATATTGAGTACAGCCTTGCAGCCTTGCTCCTAGTGTGAGACATGCTGCTGAGGTGGAGGCTGTGCAGTAAAGAACACACTCCTTCAGAATGACCCCCAGAGAGTGTATAATAAAGTCCACAACCAGAGGTTGTGGCTTACCAGACCGTTTTGTGTGCCCTCCGGATCCCACAGCTCGGACCCCCAGACAGGTTGCAGAGATGCAGCAGCCAGCACCGATCAGTGTGAGAACGCTGATAAAATGGCGCCGGAGGGAGGAGGGGGGGGCAGGGCCTAGTCCAAGAGCGGGAACCGGAGGGCCAAGGAGATATCCAGGGGAGGGAAACATCTAAACATCTCCTCAGAGAGGAGTGTCCTCCCCTGAGCTGAACGGCCGGTGGGCGGCGCCGCACTGTCCCTCTGCATGACTGACAAGCAGGGGCAGTGAAACCGAAAGTAGGCCGCAGCCGAAGCCGGGGCCTAAATTTTACAATGCGGCCAGCGAGCAGGCACCCTTGGCGCGGTTCTCAGGTGAAAACCAGAGAACCGGCCGGAAATGTCACCAAAGTAACCTGACACATTCTCCACAACAATAAAGATACAAAGGACCCCCTACAATAACGTCTCAAATACTTAGCTTGTGAGACGCAGGGCCAGGTCCCTGAGGGATGAGTGCTCCGTCCGGCAGGGTCCTGAAAGGGCTGCGGATAAAGACCGGTCTCCTGCAAAGCAGTGAGAACCGTGCTGGCTCCCACTTCAAGCCAGAGCCCGAGGGATGGTGAAGGAGCGCGGCATGTAAGGCTCCAGCCTTGAAATCAACCTTAACAAAACCGACACAGTGGGGTGAGAAGGGACATGCCGGGAGTCCAGCTTGGACCCGCTTTTCTTCAAACTCTTTAAAATGAAAAATCAGATGAGAATGCATGAATGTGGATGTGTGCCTCCTGAACACAAAGCATTGAACTGGCTATATTTGGTTATCCAGGGGATGTATATGCTAGGAGGGAGGAGCTACACTTTTTAGTGTAGTACTTTGTGTGTCCTCCGGAGGCAGAAGCTATACACCCATGGTCTGGGTCTCCCATAAGGAACGATGAAGAAAACCACTTTCTGTGAAAGCCGATGCAAAGAGACCTCCCTAAGAGGCTCAAAGGGGGGTTTCTGCAAAACCGTGAGAACTAAATTAAGGTCCCAGGGATCCAAGGGCCGCCGGTAAGGCGGAATGATGTGAGACGCGCCTTGCATGAAGGTGCGGACCTGAGCCAGCCGAGCGAGACACCGCTGGAACAGAACTGACAGAGCTGAGACTTGTCCCTTGAGAGAGCTGAGGGACAGTCCTAGCTGCAGACCGGACTGTAGAAAAGACAGAAGGGTCGGCAAGGAGAATGGCCAAGGAGGATGGTCAGTAGAGCGACACCAGGACAGGAAAATTTTCCAAGTCCTGTGATAGATCTTAGCGGAGGAAGACTTACGGGCCCGAGTCATAGTGGAGATGACTTCAGGAGGGATACCAGAAGTCGTCAAGATCCAGGACTCAAGAGCCACGCCGTCAATTTGAGAGCCGCAGAATTCAGGCGGAAAAACGGACCTTGTGAGAGTAGGTCTGGACGGTCCGGGAGATGCCACGGCATCTCTACGGACAGATGGAGCAGGTCTGGATACCAAGCTCGCCTGGGCCAGTCTGGTGCAATGAGGATGACTCGACAGCCCTCCATTTTGATCTTGCGCAGGACTCTGGGCAAGAGAGCTAGAGGGGGAAACACGTAGGACAGACGAAACTGGGACCAGTCTTGAACCAGAGCGTCCGCGGCGAATGCCTGAGGGTCGTGGGAGCGAGCCACGTAAACGGGAACCTTGTTGTTCTGACGGGATGCCATTAGGTCCATGTCCGGAGTGCCCCATTTACGGCAGATTGACTGAAACACTGCCGGGTGCAGGGACCACTCGCCACTGTCCACGGTTTGACGGCTGAGATAATCTGCCTCCCAGTTTTCCACGCCTGGGATGTGGACTGCGGATATGGTGGACTTGGAGTCCTCCGCCCATTGAAGGATGCGTTGTACCTCCAACATTGCCAGGCGGCTGCGTGCCCCGCCTTGGTGATTGATGTAGGCAACCGCTGTCGCGTTGTCTGACTGGACTCGAATGTGCCTGCCCGCCAACAGGTGGTGAAAAGCTAGGAGAGCTAGAAGCACGGCTCTGGTTTCCAGCACATTGACTGAAAGGGCTGACTCGGACGGAGTCCAAGTGCCCTGCGCTCTGTGGTGGAGATATACCGCTCCCCAGCCAGATAGACTGGCATCCGTGGTGAGAATCACCCAGGACGGGGCCAGGAAGGAGCGCCCCTGGGACAGGGAGAGGGGCCGAAGCCACCACTGAAGAGAGCTCCTGATTTGTGGCGACAGAGCCACTAACCTGTGTAAGGAGGAAGGCCGCTTGTCTCAACAGCGGAGAATGTCCAGCTGCAGGGGGAACAGCCTCCATGGACGCCACCATTTGACCCAGCACCTGCATCAGACGCCTGAGGGTATAACGGGGGTCCTCAGCAGAGAGCGCACCGCTAGCTGGAGGGACTGCTGTTTGACTAAGGGCAACTTCACAAGTGCCGTCAAGGTCTCAAACTGCATCCCTAGGTACGTGAGACTCTGGGTCGGAGTCTGAGTGGATTTGGGAAGATTGACAAGCCACCCGACTTGAGCTAGAGTGGAGAGAGTGAGCGAGACACTCCGCTGACAGTCTGCGCTGGATGAAGCCTTGACTAGAAGGTCGTCCAGGTAAGGAATCACTGCCAACCCCTGGAGGTGCAGAACTGCAATCACTGCTGCCATGACCTTGGTGAATACCCGAGGGGCCGTGGCCAACCCGAAGGGGAGAGCCACGAATTGGAAGTGATCTTCTCCTACTGCAAAACGTAGCCAACGCTGGTGTGACACTGCAATTGGCACATGCAGATAGGCATCTCTGATGTCAATGGATGCCAGGAAATCCCCTTGGGACATAGAGGCAATGACCGATCACAGAGACTCCATGCGAAAGCGCCGCACCTGAACATGCTTGTTGAGAAGCTTCAGATCCAGGATGGGCCGGAAGGTACCGTCCTTTTTGGGAACTAGGAAGAGATTTGAGTAGAAACCTCTGAACCGTTCCCGGGCGGGAACTGGTACAATTACTCCGTTGGCCTGCAAGGATGCCACGGCCTGTGAGAAGGCGGCGGCCATGGAGCAGGGGGGAGTTGAGAGAAAAAATCTGTTTGGCGGACTGGAAGAGAATTCTATCTCTCACCCACTGATCGGAGACGTGTTGAAACCAAGCGTCGCCAAAGTGGGAGAGCCTGCCACCGACTAAGGACGTCGCCGGAGCGGGCAGAGAGTCATGAGGAGGCTGCCTTAGTGGCAGCAGCTCCTGCGGTCTTCTGTGGACGCGCTTTTGTGCGCCAGTTGGATTTCTGGTCCTTGGCTGAGTTAGCGGACGAGGCCGAGGGCTTAGAGGACGACCAGTTGGAGGAACGAAAGGAGCGAAACCTCGACTGATTCCTACCCTGGACAGGTTTCCTGGTTTTGGTTTGTGGCATGGAAGTACTCTTCCCGCCAGTATCTTCCTTAATAATTTCATCCAGCTGTTCTCCGAACAGCCGGGACCCAGCAAAAGGGAGCCCAGCAAGGTACTTCTTTGAAGAAGCATCTGCCTTCCACTCTCGAAGCCACAAGATTCTGCGGAAAGCGAGGGAATTAGCCGAAGCCACCGCAGTGCGGTGAGAAGCCTCCAGCATGGCAGACATGGCATAGGATGAAAAGGCCGAAGCTTGGGAAGTTAAGGCATCCATTTCGGGCATAGATTCCCTGGTGAGGGAATGCATCTCCTCTAGAGAAGCAGAGATGGCCTTGAGAGCCCACACTGCTGCAAAAGTCGGAGAAAACGCGGCCCCCGCCGCTTCATACACGGATTTGGCCAGAAGGTCAATCTGGCGGTCAGTGGAATCCTTAAGGGAAGTGCCATCAGCCACCGACACAACGGTCCGGGCTGCGAGCCTAGAGACCGGAGGGTCTACCTTTGGGGACTGAGCCCACTCCTTGACCACCTCAGGTGGAAAGGGAAAACGGTCATCAGAACCACGCTTTGGGAAGCGCTTGTCAGGACAGGCCCTGGGCTTGGTCACAGCGGCCTGAAAACTGGAGTGGTTAAAGAACACACTCTTTGCTCTCTTAGGCAAGGTAAACTGGTGCTTTTCTGCCAGAGAGGGTTGCTCCTCTGATACTGGCGGATTGAGATCCAGTACAGAATTAATAGAAGCAATCAAGTCACTAAGATCTGAGTCACCTTCGGACAGATCAATGGGGCACATGGAGTTAGTCTCCGAGTCCCCTGTAAAGGCATCCTCCTCATCCAGCGAGTCAGCTCTGGAATCAGAGCCACGGGAGGAGGAGGGAGAGGGAACCCTGCGTCTCTTAGGAGGACGGGGTCTGGGCCCTGATGATGAATCCTCTGTGAGCTCCGGTCCTGAGAGAGCCCTAGCAGCAGAGGCACCCTGTGAGGGGGGCTGATGCATATTCATCAGAGTCCTGGACAGAAGTCCCATGGACTCAGCAAAGGACTGGGAGATAGACCTAGAAAAGGATTCTACCCAAGCCGGGGGTTCAGCCACAGGAGCAGCCTGAGAGACCACTGGGGGTGAGACTCCAGGCTGTGGCACTGCCAAGTTAGAGCAGGCATCACAATGTGGGAAGGTGCTCGGTTCAGGCAGGAGGCGCTTACATGCAGCGCATACAGCATAAAGCTTTGGGGCCTTGCTCCTCGTGTGAGACATGCTGCTGGAGTGGGGGCTCTGCCAGAGAATGAACCCCAGAGAGTATATACAGAGGTCCATAACCGGAGACCGGTTGTGGCTTACCAGACCGCTGGAGCGGTGTTGTGTGCCCTCCAGATCTCGAAGCCCGGACCCCCAAGCACAGCACCTCAGCAGAGATGCTGCAGACCAGCGCTGCAATGACTGATCGCAGAGAGAACTCTGAGAAAATGGCCGCCGGAGCGGAGAGGGGGCAGGACTTGCTTGAGGAGCGGGATCTGAAGGCCCATAGAGACCTACAGGGGAGGGGACACATACTGCAGTGGGGAGTGTCTCTCCCCTGTACAGAACGGCCGCCGGGAGGAGCCGAGCCTGTCCCTCTGCATGAGTGACATGCGAGGGCAGTGAAACAGAAACTAGGCCTCCGGCGAAGCCGGGGTCTAAATTTGAGCGGCGCGGCCGACGCGCAGGCACCATCGGTGCGGTTCTCAGGCGACAGCTAGAGAACCCGCCGGAAATGTTAGTAAACACAATAAGCACACTCTCCCCCAACAATAAAGTACAGGGACCCCAAAATCTAAACGTCTCAGGTACTTAGCTGCTGAGACGCAGGGCCAAGTCCCTGGGGATGAGTGCTCCGGTCCAGCAGGGTCCTGAAGGGCTGCGGATGGAGACCGGTGTCCTGCCAAGCATGGAGACCGTGCTGGCTCCCACTTCAAGACAGAGCCCAGGAGGGATGGTGAAGGAGCACGGCATGTAAAGGCTCCAGCCTAGCAATCAACCTTACAACACCGCCGACACAGTGGGGTGAGAAGGGACATGCCGGGGGTCCAGACGTGGACCCCACTCTTCAATCTCGTTCCAAAAGGAAAAAAATCATATGAGAATGCATGTGTGGATGTATGCCTCCTGAACACAGCGATAAACTGCCTGGGTCTGCTCACCAGGGGGTGTATAAGCTCAGGGGGAGGAGCTACACTTTTAAGTGTAGTACTTTGTGTGTCCTCCGGAGGTAGAAGCTAAACACCCATGGTCTGGGTCTCCCAAAGGAACGATAAAGAAAAAAAATATTCAGAGAATTTTGCTTTTGTCGCCATTTTTCCAGACCTGGGATTAGCACTAACGCAATTGCTTCTATTTTGCACCCAGACTCATTTTTACGGATACCACTTTGGGGTAGATATGAGGTGTTTTATTGCCGTTTATTGCAATGACCAACAAAAAAAAAAAAAAAAAAAAAAAAAGGATTTTTGTGTACTCACTGTAAAATTGTTTTCTCTTAGCCATCATTGGGGGACACAGGACCATGGGTGTTATGCTGCCTATCCATAGGAGGACAATAAGTAGATGCAAAAGCAGAGCTCCTCCTCTGCAGTATACACCCCCTGGCCGGGCCAGGCAAGCTCAGATTTAGTACACAAGCAGTAGGAGAAAAAGCCAGTAAAAACTTACCTCAACAGAGGAACATGAGAAAAAAAAAAAAGTCATAACCAAATAAGGTACTGAGAGAACCAAGGCCCAACAGGGCAACAGGGTGGGTGCTGTGTCCCCCAATGATGGCTAAGAGAAAACGATTTTACGGTGAGTACACAAAAATCCGTTTTTCTCTGACGCCTCATTGGGGGACACAGGACGTCCTAAAGCAGTCCATGGGTGGGAAAAATTAAAACAAGACAACGCAACCCAAGGACTAGGAACCAGTCCCAGACAGTCTGGAGCACTTACTGAGAGAAGGTGCTCTACTGCTGTTTGCAGAATTTTCCTACCCAGATTTGCCCCAGTTGAAACCTGGGTATGGACTCTAATGCTTTGAAAACGTATGTAGGCTAGACCAGGTCGCAGCCTTACACACCTGGTCCACTGAAGCCTGATGCCGAATGGCCCACGAAGCGGCAACTGCTCGCGTGGAATGAGCCCGTAGCCCACTTGGAATGGGCTTGAGTTGCAAGCGGTAGACTTCCTGGATCGCAGAGCGAATCCAGCGAGCCAGAGTCGCCTTTGAAGTTGCCTGTCCCTTCTTAGGCCCCTCAGGAATGACGAACAAGAGTCTGTTTTCCTAAAGGGGGCTGTCCTGGATATGTAATATCTGAGAGCTCTGACGAGGTATAACGAATGCAGAGACCTTTCCACCCTATGAACTGGGTGTGGACAAAAGGAAGGCAGAACAATGTCCTCGTTCAAATGAAACGGGGTAGGAACCTTTGGAAGAAAATCCAGAATGGGGCGCAGAATCACCTTGTCCTGGTGAAAGATCAGAAAAGGCTCGCGGCAAGAGAGTGCTGCTAGCTCCGAAACCCGTCTGATGGATGTAATTGCCACCAGGAACGTTACCTTCCAGGACAGAAAAGCAAGGGAAGATTTCTTGAGCGGCTCAAAGGGGGACCTCTGGAGACTGTGAAGGAGATTGAGGTCCCATGGTTCCAGCTGCCGTTTGTACGGGGGAACTAGATGGGAAACGCCCTGGAGGAAGGTCTTGACCTGCGGCATTGGTAGAAGATTGAGAGCGCTGAGACCTGCCCTTTAAAGGGAACTGAGAGCCAACCTGCAGAAAATCGAGAATTCTGGGGATGGCCAGTGGCAGAGGCTGAATGTTGGCTTCCCTGCACCATGAAAGAAGGATTTTTGTGTACTCACCGTAAAATCTCTTTCTCTGAGTCTTCATTGGGGGACACAGGACCATGGGTTATGCTGCTGTCACTAGGAGGCTGACACTAAGTAAATAGAAAAAGTTAGCTCCTCCCCAGCAGTATAACCCCTGAGCCGGAGGCGGGCTCAATCAGTTTAGTGCACAAGCAGTAGGAGGAGAACCAAACAATCCTGGATAAAACAAGGTAAAAACTACGATCATCAGTCGTGTGACCAGTGGCATGGGAATATGGCCACTGGGGTAACCGGCAGGTAATCTATAACAAGAAACACAAGCAGGGTGGGTGCTGTGTCCCCCAATGAAGACTCAGAGAAAGATTTTACGGTGAGTACACAAAAATCCTTCTTTCTCTAGCGTTTCATTGGGGGACACAGGACCATGGGACGTCCAAAAGCAGTCCCTGGGTGGGAAGAGAACCATCACCAGAGATAGGAAGGAGCCGCTTCCCCCTGTCGGGCTTGACCCAGACCTACAAGCACCTACCTTGATACAGGTGTGCGACTGCCGCCCGCAAACCTTACGCCAAGACTGGGCTCTACCAAAGCTTGGGTGTGACCCTGGTCAAAACTAGTAAAGGTATGCCGACTAGATCAGGTGGCGACCCAGGGGACCTGGCCAGTCGACGTCTGAAGTCCATCCGTCCAAGGGGTATCCCTTGCTCGGTAGACCGCGGCGGAAGTCCGTCCTTCGTGCGATAGCCTAACCATATGGAGGAATGGATCAATGTGAAATTCTGGCCCTTGGCGCCGGCATGCGCCTCTTGGGAACAGGTGGAAGGATGGACTGACTGTCGGTGTAACCGAAAAATGGTGTCCTGCAGACCTAAAGACTGAGGGCTCGTACCAGCCCTGGAACGAACTAGGCCCTCATTTTGGCTGAGAGAGGAGACTAGAACCGAACACCGAACCCTAAACTCCTCTTCTGGAAGAAACAGCAAGCTGCCTTGGACAGAACGAAGGGTTCTGCCGGAGCACCCCCTTGTCCTGCTAGAGGAGCCGGAAAAGGGGGAAAAACGACAAGAGGGCTGTCCGCCCTGATGCCGTCCGTAACCAAAAGACGGCCACGAGGAGCCCACCTATCAAAACAGGTGGGAGCAGGGAAAAAAGAGTACCCTGAAGCGAAACCATCACTGGATTAAGGTCCCACGTTTCTAGTGACCGAAGATACCGCCGAGCCAGATGGACGCTTCCCTGAGTGGAGGCCGTGATCGAAGAACGGAAAGTGAGAGGACTCCGAAAACCCGAACAATCGAGCAGCCACCTAGTCGATACAGGGAAACGCGAGAGTGCCGCATCCAGAACTGACTGGAAGAAGGCCAGCAAGAAGGAGGGGAGGGAGAGAGAGGAGAAGGGAAGATGTGCTCCTCATACCACCGGGGGAGCTCTGTACGAGTGGAATTAAATCCTCGAGGAAACTGGACTCCCCAGCCCTCACCATTTGTCTGCAATCTGCTTGACAACAGACCTGACCGAGCCAGAACCCGGGATCCACTGGTGAGCCCGTTGGACTTGGGACTTCTGAGTCCTGGTAGAAGAGAGGGGCCCCGACACGGATGAACTGGGCGGTCTGGAAGGAGTCACGGGGCATCTGCGAGGAGTTGAGCAAGATATGTGAACTATGCTCACCTGGGCTACTCCAGAGCCTTCCTCTGCCCTGGTCCATCTTGAGAACCCTCAAGATCATGGGAAACCGCGGGAAGACGCACAAGAGCCTGAATAGGCTTCACGACCGGTCGAGGGCATCGTCACCTAGTCCAGAGCAGGTGGCACCCACGATGCCCCATTGACCTGAAAGTTGGATCGCAAGACCAATAGGACCACGACTGGAGATCTTCCTTCGCCGGGGAACCGGCTGGTGACTTCCCTGTTGAAGAGCCATTTGCCTAAGCGAGGTCCTTCTTGCCGAGAGAATCGGCCGTCCAAACGTCCACGCTAGGTATGTGGAGCCGAGATTAGCGAGTGAAGAGACCTGTCCCAGAGGAAGATCTTCTAGGCTTCTTCCCTTGCCATGACACTCCCTGCATCACCCTGGAGGATGATGCACGTCACCGCTGTGGCATGGTCCGAGTGGAACCTGAATGGGCCACCCCGACCAAGAGAATAATTGTAAACCGGGCTAACCGGAGGGGAGAAGGATACCCTAGCACGGGAGACTGGTGACGGTTGATAACACGCTCCCGAGGAGGAAAGGGGAGCTTCAAGGGACGGTTGTGAAAACTGGTCCGCAAGGAGGGGATTGACGAGTCCCCCACGAAGACCCTGTAGCGTAGTATGCGCAGGGACAGTGATCCCTGCAAGCGCTCTCAAAAAAACTGGAACGGCCCACTGTCCCGCGAGGCGGAGGGACTGTTGGAGGGATAGAGGCGCCCTGACGGGTGCGGCGTGAACGGACTGGGACCTAGCTGTAGGGGGACGATCCTGATGCGTCTGGCCAATGCCGGGAAGAGATGTACTCTTCCCTTACGTAGCCTAGGGGAGAGAAGTACTCTACCCTGACGTAGCCTAGGGGAGCAACTGGCCCCGCCCATCTCCGAAGGGCGTTCACGTACAGTCGGAAGGGAAGTCAGCGACTCTTTAGACGTCGATTCCAGTTCCTAATCCTGAGTCAGAGGTTTCGACGTGTGTACACACTGATACTAGAGGCTCAGGCCGAGCCGCAGTCAGACACCAGGTCTGTGAAGAGAGGGTACTCACGGAAGATGATAACCAGTCCAGGGTCGGCATAGGTGGAACGTGGTCCGCCGCGTAGGGTGTCCGCGGAGACCCTGCGGAGCGTCACGTTAGGGACGAGAAGCCAGAAGGAACCCAGGCGGGTCGATTACAGGGTAGCGCGCCTCTTCCTTTCGGAGCCCCCCTTCGAGAAGGGGTAATGACAAGTAAAGGGACTTACCACTGGTAAACATCGTGCCCGGGACATAACCATGCTCACGCAGTCAGCACGGCGAACTCTGGATGTCCCCTGTAAGCCGCAGGGGCCCGCCACATTCGTCTCTTCAAGATGACATGCCCCCTCTCTCCGGAGCCCTTTGGGGGAATGATAATGGCAATAACACGACTTACCGCTGGAAACGCAGTGTCTAGTTGCTGTTCGTGATCAAACAGCGACTCCAGTGTAGCATGCCCATTTTGTCCGAAAACCCTCTTGGAGAAAGGCATAATGATACTGACAAGACTTACCGCTGGTAAACTTCGTGTCCGGTTGTTGTCAGTGATCACGCGGTAACTCGGCGAACTCTGGATGTCCACTGATTACATCAAGGGTCCGCTCCAAATGTCTTAAAGGAGACCTGCGTGCACAGAGAGAAGAGGGCTGTCCGTAGCCTTACGGCTTGACTCACCATTCCTAGCAGGCTACTTGTCATGCGGCGAAAACATCCAGGTCCTGCTCGGAGTTCACCAGAGGTGAAACGCCTGGGCCATCACCCGAGAGGTCGAAAGGCTACCGAAGGACAGGCAGTCTGGACCTGGGGATTAAGGTGAAACCTGGGGGCCGCAGAAGATGATACCTGGCGGGTCCGCTTCCGGCAGAGGAACCGGCCCCTGGTATGGGACTCACCTCCCCGAGGGGATTGCGCCAGTCCTGTGGATGATCTGAGAGAGCGTCGGCCAGGGACGCAGCGCATGCGCACCAACCCGAGGAACGCCAGCGAGGGGATTTAGCCAAAGCCAGGCGCCAACTATTCGGCAGGGGCGGGGAGCAGGGGCGTGCAGTGCCAGTGGCTGCGGTGGATGTAAAAAACAATTGAGGGAAGCGTAGACCTGAGCTTACCGGTCCAAAAAAACAAATATCTCAAGCTGAGACCTGTAAGAGTTAATAAACTCAATCTACATATATAGTAATAACTCAACCCATGAACATAAAAAAACCTACTATCGTTAAAAATTGTGGCTATTCTTGGGCCCATTTTTCCCTGATAAGGGATGCTGCAGCCTCAGCAATCCGCAGATCAGGAGTCTGCCCTGATCCTCTTTTTTTTTTTTTTTTTATTTAAAATGGACGCTGAGGGGGCTGGGGGCGGACCCAAGAGAGCGGGAAAAACTATCCACCACCCCCCTAGTGATGCCTGGAGCCGAGCGGAGGGCGGAGGCAGAGAGGCCGGCGGCCAATAGCGCTGCGCGGGAGGCGGGCCTGGGACGCCGAAGACAGGGCCGAAGCCGGGGACTAAATTTTGAAGCTGCGGCGGCGGCGCAGTAGCGATGCGGCGGCGGCGGAGTAGCGATGCGGATCCCCCTGACCTCGGATGTCGGCAGGGAGCTCCGCGGACGTGGCCGGGGTGCCAGGCGGCTAGGCCCAGACCGGGGACTAAATTTGGAAGCTGGCGCCGCGGGCAGAGGCAGCGCCGGCGGACCCACTCACGAAGCGGCGGCGGCGCAGCAGCGATGCGGACCCTCCCGACCTCGGATGTCGGCAGGGAGCTCCGCGGACGTGGCCGGGGTGCCAGGCGACTAGGCCCAGACCGGGGCCTAAATTTTAGCAGCCGCCCGATGACCGGATGGGGACGTGGGGGCGCCCGGTGAGTAGGCCCGGACCGGGGCCTAAAGATTGCATCCGCCCGGGAGAAGGTAGGAGAGGGTGTCCTACCTGAAGGGCGGCGTCGTATCTGCCAGTGTGCAGGCGTGGAGCTCTGCACCCGTGCCCCTGTGCTCCGCACACCGGATGACTGGCTGCGGCAGCAGGAGAAGAATGAGGCAGGCAGGCAGGCAGGCAGGGAGGTGGACGCCGGTGGGGGGAGGAAACCCCTCTGAAGTGTAGCAGCGCTGCGGGCCCCATCACACAATCCAGACGCGCTGCGAGGTCCAGTCCCTGCTGTATGCCCCTTGCACCCTTTGGGGTGATACCGCAGGGTGAATAGGGGGTGCTCAGTAAAGTTCAGCCCCGCGTGCCAACCCGGGAGTGGTACCGTGGAATTGGACGGGGGAGAGGGCCCGACGACTCAAGCCTCTGCGACCCAGGGGAGTGGTACCCACACGGGCTGCGAGAGCTGAGGTAGAGAAACGATACCTGTAGAAAAAGAGAATTACCACAGATGAGAGCGACGAGCGTCGCCGAGAGAAAAAATGAAAAAATAACGCAAAAAATCAAGTGGCTGAAGGGGGCCCAGTCGGCCCACATCAGCCTCCTACGACACTAAGCAAAAAACTGATTGAGCCCGCCTCCGGCTCAGGGGTTATACTGCTGGGGAGGAGCTAACTTTTTCTATTTACTTAGTGTCAGCCTCCTAGTGACAGCAGCATAACCCATGGTCCTGTGTCCCCCAATGAAACGCTAGAGAAAGGAAGATTTTTCACGTACGGTGGTAAATGCGGGATGAAGCAGGCTTTCGGGCGTTGATCATGGTGGAGATAACCGCGGGGGAGAATCCTGCTCTTGTTAATACCCAGGTCTCCATGGCCATGCCGTCAGCTTCAGGGCTCTGGAGTTCTGATGGCAAATGGGCCCTTGTGTCAGCAAGTCTGGGATGTCTGGAAGGCGCCACGGTGCGTCTGTGAGCATTTGTACTAATTCGGCGTACCAGGCGCGCCTGGGCCAGTCCGGTGCTATCAGTATCACCGGGACTCCCTCTGCCTTGATTTTCCTGATTACCCGCGGCAGCAGAGGTAGGGGTGGAAATATGTAAAGCAGGCGGAAGTGGAGCCAGGACCACTCTCCGGCGGCCAGGCCTTGGCGACTTAGAAGTGCTGCCAAGTTCTCTACTCCCGGTATGTGTACCGCTGATATCACTGACCCTGTCGATTCGGCCCAGCTGAGGATCCTGTGGGCCTCGAGATAAGCTGCCTTGCTGCAGGTGTACCCCTTGGCGATTGATGTAGGCTACAGCTGTCGCATTGTCCAATTGGACTCGAATCTGATGACCCGCTAGCAGAGGGCAGAATGACCTGAGCGCAAGGAAGATTGCGCAGATTTCCAGGATGTTTATGGGTAGGGAAGACTCCTGGGGCATCCAACATCCTTGAGCAGTGTGGTGCCGGTACACTGCTCCCCAGCCTAGGAGGCTGGCGTCCGTTGTTAGAACCAGCCAGTTCGCTGGGAGAAAAGATCTCCCCTTCGATAGGGATGAGGACCGAAGCCACCAGCGGAGTGCGTTCCTGACTAAAGGCGTCAGGTGAAGATGTCTGTCCGGGGAGAAGGGGCTCTTGTCCCAGGCCGCTAGAAGGGCTAGCTGCAGTGGGCGGAGGTGCAGTTGAGTAAAGGGTACTGCTTCCATAGCCGTCACCATCCTATCGAGCACCTTCATGCTGAATCGAGCTTGTCACCGAAGGATAATCTCTGCCGGCTTTCTGCAATCAGAACACGCAGCTGGGGCAACTAAACAGAGCAAATAAACAGCGAGTTCCTGAGCTCTGGGTCCTCCCCCGGTAAATTATCTGTGCAGATTCTCTGCAAACACCCATGGTCCTGTGTCCCCCAATGAGGCGTCAGAGAAAGAAAACATTTACCATCTCACCATTTAAACCTTACCATTTTCCTGAAATGGACACTTGTGAACTACACATCCATAGCAAAATGCTAAATGTAGCCAGAGGGCCTCATTATACAATTTGTGACATGCCACTGTATATGGTGTAGCCTATCAGAGGGATATGTCAGGAGTATCTTCACAGCGCGCAGTTCACACAATGTGAGGATTCACAAGTCTGCAGTCATAGACTGTACACTTGTAGCCCAAGGTCAGACAACCCCTTTAAGAACTGGCTAAAACGTTTGTTTTTTTTCTTCCCTGCATTGCAGAGATATGGGTTTTTAACGTTTAGGACATCCAATATTTCTATTTCATCTTCAACCAAAGAGTGACAGTAACAGATTCAATACTAGAGTGTTTACTTTATTCCCTCTATGATGCTGCCCAATTATAAAGCAGTGTAATAGAGAGGGGAAAAAAGCAAACATCACAAAGGTTGAAAAACAGGCATTTTCAGTGTGATCTGGTGAGACTGATGTCCCTCACTGGGAATGCTCCAAAAGAGGGGGAGAACTGCAGCAACGGGGCAATCAGCACCATTGATGAAGCCGCAGTTATGACATATGCGCTTTGGAATTACAGCAGATATTGGGGAATAAGGAAAGTTATGGCTCTCAAAATTGGTTACAATAAAAAGTGACCACCCCAAGAAATTATATATAAACAAAAAAAAAAACTATACAAATATTTCCCCTCAGCAAAAACTAGACAATATGCTAGTAAACACAGACTAATCTCATTGGTAATGCCTGATATGTTGGTGTTAGCAGTGAGGCCTTATGTCCTGTGTAATCTCAGCTGAATGCATACACATCATGACAATCATTTTGGTCCATACTCACCACTCCCTTCAAAACGATGTCTGTTTCTGAATCTCCAGACGGATAAACGACACCCGGGCAATCTATGAGAAATATCCGTCGCATAAGTGTGATATACTGCCAAACCTAAAGGAGGCAAAAAGAAGAAAGAACTGTGGTCATTTGTTTTAATAAAGTGGTAATACACGTCTACTTTTTTTTTTCTAAATGGGTTTATGCTACTAAACACCAATCCAATTTTAAACAGTAGATTCCCTTGAAGCATACCCCTGACAAACACTAATAGTAGTATGAAAGGATTCTTAAGCTGGCCATAAACATTAGATTGCTGTTAGAAGAACGAACAATGCTATAGCCGATCATTTGGCCGACTTTCCCATATAAAAGGAGTAATCGGCCATGTACTCTAGGAGTCTATGAGAAAACGCTGACTGACAATGGCCGGCCACTTATCTAAGGGAAAAAGCTTAGGTAACCAGCTTAGGTAACCATGGTTATGACCATATAGTGACCGTTTCTTGCAGTTGTAAACATGGATACCTAAGCTACTGTAATGCCCCGCACATGAGGTAAGAGACATTGCTAATCAGGAGAACTATGCTGCATTTATAATTGGAGGCATTTGTTAATATTGTTAATATTATACCTACTCGGGATAGGATCTATAAGATGGGAATACCCCTTTAAGGATATTTCATGTCTGATTTCGGACTGCCAACCTTTTTTGCCCTCCCAGAGAAGCCTCCAGACATGTTTCTTTTACAGAGAAGACAGCAGTACTCGGCCAAGTGATCACTCATGTGCATGAGAGAATCCCAATAAAATACAGTTAGGTCCAGAAATATTTGGACAGTGACACAATTTTCGCGAGTTGGGCTCTGCATGCCACCACATTGGAATTGAAATGAAACCTCTACAACAGAATTCAAGTGCAGATTGTAACGTTTAATTTGAAGGTTTGAACAAAAATATCTGATAGAAATTGTAGGAATTGTACACATTTCTTTACAAACACTCCACATTTTAGGAGGTCAAAAGTAATTGGACAAATAAACCAAACCCAAACAAAATATTTTTATTTTTAATATTTTGTTGCGAATCCTTTGGAGGCAATCACTGCCTTAAGTCTGGAACCCATGGACATCACCAAACGCTGGGTTTCCTCCTTCTTAATGCTTTGCCAGGCCTTTACAGCCGCAGCCTTCAGGTCTTGCTTGTTTGTGGGTCTTTCCGTCTTAAGTCTGGATTTGAGCAAGTGAAATGCATGCTCAATTGGGTTAAGATCTGGTTATTGACTTGGCCATTGCAGAATGTTCCACTTTTTTGCACTCATGAACTCCTGGGTAGCTTTGGCTGTATGCTTGGGGTCATAGCTCTGTAATGCATAGCCTCCTCTTTTTCAAGGGACCAAAAGTAATTGGACAAGGGACGGCTTAGAGTCCCTTGTCCAATTACTTTTGGTCCCTTGAAAAAGAGGAGGCTATGCATTACAGAGCTATGATTCCTAAACCCTTTCTCCGATTTGGATGTGAAAACTCTCATATTGCAGCTGGGAGTGTGCACTTTCAGCCCATATTATATATATAATTGTATTTCTGAACATGTTTTTGTAACCAGCTAAAATAACAAAACTTGTGTCACTGTCCAAATATTTCTGGCCCCGACTGTACATTTAAGCTTGTGAGTCTAATGTGAAAAAAATGTGGAAAAGTTCCCTAAGGCTGGGCCACACGGGGATTACTGCGATCCCCTTGCATGACACTGGGCTCACGCTGGCAGTACAGCAGAGCCGAGTGTCATGCGAGTGTCCCTGCGACTGAGGTGTGACTGTGCGATCGGACCTCAGCTGCAGAGGGGCGGGCCAGTGATGTGGAGGGGAAGGAGGCATTTATCTCCCTCTCTCCCCCGTAGCCGGCTATTGCCATTCTCGCCCTGCACTCTCGGTACACCGGTGTACTGCGAGTGCAGTGCGATTTTTCTCTCGCCCCATACATTTGAATGGGTGCGAGAGAAAATAGGATCGCATTACAGTAGCAGCGTGCTGCGATTGTTTTCTCAGTCCGATTAGGGCTGAGAAAATAAATCGCTCATGTGCGCTGACACACAGGCTAATATTGGTCCGAATGGAATGAGATTTTTTATCGCACTCCACTCGCACCGATTTTCATGCCGTGTGGCATAGGCCTAAGGGGCCTGCTACACTTCATTCAATCTTAGGCTTTATTCACACATCAGTATTAGGTATGCATGCACTATCAAGTATTTTTTCCCATCGTTGCATGAAATGATTATTATTACGTCAGTTTGATAATGTGCATGAAAAAAAGGAGACTTGTGCTACTTTGGACTAATTTGCACACCGAACTCGCCCATTTTAGTAAATTGGTTCTTTAAAAATAAGGAGATGCTTCAGTTTGTTTTTGTACACAAGCCTTTTCTAAAAGGCTTCCATTATCAGAAAGTACATGTTACCCTAAAAGGTGAAATCTACTTGATTTATTTTGTAATAAATATTGAGACATTTTCCTAAGGGTATAGAGAGGGTCTGCAGAGTGGGGATATCAGGAAGAATACAGTCCAGATCTGATATGGTAGATTCTTCCAGGAGCTGCACATTATCTGAATAGTACAGGAGACAAACCCAAGAGGGATCTGAAATGGTTCGGAAGGCACACTATTAGCTTGACGTCTTGAATATACAGTCAGGGCCAGAAATATTTGGACAGTGACACAAGTTTTGTTATTTTAGCTGTTTACAAAAACATGTTCAGAAATACAATTATATATATAATATGGGCTGAAAGTGCACACTCCCAGCTGCAATATGAGAGTTTTCACATCCAAATCGGAGAAAGGGTTTAGGAATCATAGCTCTGTAATGCATAGCCTCCTCTTTTTCAAGGGACCAAAAGTAATTGGACAAGGGACTCTAAGGGCTGCAATTAACTCTGAAGGCATCTCCCTCGTTAACCTGTAATCAATGAAGTAGTTAAAAGGTCTGGGGTTGATTACAGACCTTTTAACTACTTCATTGATTCGTCAGAGAGATAGCATACATGCTTGGAGTAGCAAAATCAACAGTCGGGTACATTCTGAGAAAAAAAGGAATTGACTGGTGAGCTTGGGAACTCAAAAAGGCCTGGGCGTCCACGGATGACAACAGTGGTGGATGATCGCTGCATACTTTCTTTGGTGAAGAAGAACCCGTTCACAACATCAACTGAAGTCCAGAACACTCTCAGTGAAGTAGGTGTATCTATCTCTAAGTCAACAGTAAAGAGAAGACTCCATGAAAGTAAATACAAAGGGTTCACATCTAGATGCAAACTATTCATCAATTCCAAAAATAGACAGGCCAGAGTTAAATTTGCTGAAAAACACCTCATGAAGCCAGCTCAGTTCTGGAAAAGTATTCTATGGACAGATGAGACAAAGATCAACCTGTACCAGAATGATGGGAAGAAAAAAGTTTGGAGAAGAAAGGGAACGGCACATGATCCAAGGCACACCACATCCTCTGTAAAACATGGTGGAGGCAACGTGATGGCATGGGCATGCATGGCTTTCAATGGCACTGGGTCACTTGTGTTTATTGATGACATAACAGCAGACAAGAGTAGCCGGATGAATTCTGAAGTGTACCGGGATATACTTTCAGCCCAGATTCAGCCAAATGCCGCAAAGTTGATCGGACGGCGCTTCATAGTACAGATGGACAATGACCCCAAGCATACAGCCAAAGCTACCCAGGAGTTCATGAGTGCAAAAAAGTGGAACATTCTGCAATGGCCAAGTCAATCACCAGATCTTAACCCAATTGAGCATGCATTTCACTTGCTCAAATCCAGACTTAAGACGGAAAGACCCACAAACAAGCAAGACCTGAAGGCTGCGGCTGTAAAGGCCTGGCAAAGCATTAAGAAGGAGGAAACCCAGCGTTTGGTGATGTCCATGGGTTCCAGACTTAAGGCAGTGATTGCCTCCAAAGGATTCGCAACAAAATATTGAAAATAAAAATATTTTGTTTGGGTTTGGTTTATTTGTCCAATTACTTTTGACCTCCTAAAATGTGGAGTGTTTGTAAAGAAATGTGTACAATTCCTACAATTTCTATCAGATATTTTTGTTCAAACCTTCAAATTAAACGTTACAATCTGCACTTGAATTCTGTTGTCGAGATTTCATTTCAAATCCAATGTGGTGGCATGCAGAGCCCAACTCGCGAAAATTGTGTCACTGTCCAAATATTTCTGGACCTAACTGTAGCTCTCGCTAGCCTGAAATTCATATACAGGCCAAGTTTTCTCTATGCAACCATCAAATCCTTCCTTTGCATCCTCAGAAAAACCCAGAAAAGACATTTAGAAGTTATCTGCCTTTGCTGTTCCATTTCTAATATGCCAAGTTCCATCAGGGGTCAACTCTATTATGTTTTAGTGGGTACATTTCAAATAATGTGGCTGGACTCATGTGTGCAGTTTTGATGTTGTTCTTTAATCCCTTCATCACCGGCCGATTTTTCGCTTTCCGGTTTTTTTTTCGCCATTCTTCTTTTGAGAGACGTAACTTTTATTTTTCAGTCAAAATGGTCCTGGGAGGGCTCATTTTTTGCGGAACGAGCTGTACTTTTAACCATAAGTTTTACCACATAGTGTACTTTGCCGCTACGCAGTTTACTGATCAGATTAATTGATTTTATATTTTGATAGATTGGGCGTTTATGAACATGGCAATATCAAATGTGTGTATATTTTTTATTTTTTTTTAACCCTTCAATTTTCAATGGGGCGAAAGGGGGGTGATTTGAATTTAGGTTTATTTTTTTAAAACTAAACTTTTTTTATTTTATTTTACTAGTTTCGCTAGGGGGCTATATGGATCAACAATCCGATCGCTCGGCCATATCTGCTGATCACAGCTATACAGCTGTAAACAGCAGATATGCTCATTTTCTGCCTCACCCAGCTCCGGGCCGGGAGAAACAAAGTAATTCATGTGAGCTACAGGGGTCATCACATGACCCTGTGCTACCATGACAAACACCGGAAGTCACGTGATCACGTCGCGTGACTTCCGGTATCGGCCGGTGAGTAAATGCTTACGATCAATGCCATTATAATGGCGCTGTCACATAGTGACAGCGCCATTTAAGGAGTTAAACGGCACAAGCAGATAACGATTCTGCTCGTGCCTGGCAGGCACACATCTCAGCTGTGAAAATCAGCTGTCGGCAGTGACACTATGACTGCCAGGACGTAATATTACTGCCCGCGGTCGTTAAGGGGTTAAGCTAAAGCCTGAAGTGGATCCAGATAGAAGTGTAAATAATTCTCTTTCGTATTTGATCCTGTGTTAATCTCCAAAAATTGCATCAAGGACTGCATGTGATTTCAGCTTAAAGAAGGCTAAAATCAAAACAAGTGGGAAACTTTCGTACATGGAAGAACCACAAAAACAATAGACACATTATATGAATCTCCGTCATAAGAGGATCCTGCTATCAGTGGACGGTAAGCAACAAGCAAATTAATCAATCTGCAATGCTGTAAAGGGAGTTTAGAAAAGAGTTTAATTTCTAAAATAAACAAACAGACTAAGCACACACCTTTACAAGTACATAAACAAGCAAGACGGCAGAAGACAAAATTCACCCATGTTTCTTACCTTTGTTTCACCAGCTAAGGGAGCAACATTACAGACTTTCTTGGAGCGCAGGGTATTGATGACCGAGCTCTTGCCGACATTCGGATAACCGATGAATCCCACACTAATTTGCTTCTTGTCGGTGTGAAGCTGTTAACGAGATCAAGTACACTTATGGCTAAGGTTTCTTGCGACAGACGAAATATCAAATTTATAGCTGAGAATCAATGTGAAACATGAATCCTTGGGCCTTGTTCACACACTGCGTTTTTACCCGCTTTTTTTGCGTTTTTGCTGCAGAAAGGGTTGTAACTTTTCTGCAGACATTCCCCAGCAAAAACTATGGAAAAAAAAAATAGCTGTGCACACTTTTTTCTCAAGAACATTCTTTCTGCAGAATTTTTTGAGAAAAAGAATGAGCATGTCACTTCTTTTCTGCAGGTAAAGAAAATGCATCAAAAAACGCACCAAAAATGCATGCGGCTTTCGGTGCGTTATTGCTGTGTTTATTGACCGCAAGTGTGCTAATCTTTCAGACTCTAAAGAAATTTCTTGAGAAAAATCCTTTTTCTAGTGTGAACAGAGCCTTACACTATGACAAGCCTTAGTTCTATAAAGCCACTCTGGTACTGAATACTCTTATTGTGCTGAATCTATGTGCTCCTATAAAATGACAGTCTTGAGGTACCTTCATACATTGGTGCAGATTTTGCATCTGAATTTTCCAGACGGATATTAAAACAATGGAATATAGTCCACAATGCCTTGAGGCTGGGTATCTTTTGTGGCCACCAGAACCCTGCAATCCTCTTCCTACATGCCGGCATCCCTGATGTCCTGTCAGATTAGTAAGCCCCTGGATCTTGAATCTTTTTAACCTAATTTCTAGTTTTTTAGTATTCAGAATTGTGTAGCAGCAAAAGTACTTACAAATTTCAGAAAACGTATATATTTGAGACAGACATTTTCAAAGTAGAAATTCACAAGTAATAGAAACTTTGAAGTCATCATGTCAATATATGCTGTTTACTTTGCCATTGAGTTCAACAGGATTTTCACATTACAAGGGTCCTAGGCAAAATCCACTTCAAAGTTTAAAGGGGTTGTTCACTACCTGGAGATCCTTTTTTTTTATAAAGTATTCCCCTTCTAAAATATATGTGCGAAAATCTTTACACTCTACAGTGAGAATAGTCTTATGGCTGCCTCAACATGGCAATATATTGCTTCAGTACATGCAATCCAATATCTAGAGGAGCTGTAAATCTTACCAATCTAGTCCTGTTTTTATACTTACAAATTCTGCACAATACTGATGTAAACGCTGCAGTGTGAATGATGGCCAAAACTTTTAATGCTACAAAAGAGCCCAAACTAGCCAATATTACAATCCATCTATACTAGGCATCCACTTTAGTATCCTATCATTTTGCATGTTATTTTTTTTCTTTTATTTATTCAAATTCAGTGTAGGCTCTCAAACATCAGTTCACGTATGTGTTCAATCCTCGGTTTTCCCGGTTACGGACGCACCCATTAAACTCTATGGATGTGTTCAAAAGTCAAAGTTTTTCCCGATTTATCAAAGCTTTTACTCCAGGATTTTGCAGTAAAAAGCTTTGAAAAGTTGTAACATTTTGGCACAACAAAAGGCTGCACTAAAAAGTTAGATACTTTGCTTTTCCTGAGCCAAATGTGTCCAGGTTTGAAAGTGTGCGGAGCTGGGATGGGACAGAGTGGTGGCAACCCATGCCCATTAAATAACTGGAGTAAAATTAATCGGGAGGTGCACACCACGTATCAGACACTACTGATTCACCAAAAAGGCCTGTGTGTTTACAAAAAGAATTCACATTTTTGATTGGAGTGATAGATTACGATTACCCAGACAAGTCTATGGGTTTGCGACAATCACAGAATGCGTATATTGCAATATTAACAAAAACAAGATGCCACATTGATTGCAATGGATAGCATAAACTTTGTGGTTTTTTTTTCTCTCCATCAGCAAAATCATTAGTACATGCCCTCATCATCTCCCGCCTCGACTACTGCAACCTACTGCTTTCTGGCCTCCCTTCCAACACTCTTGCACCCCTCCAATCTATCCTGAACTCTGCAGCTTGCTTAATCCACCTCTCCCCTCGCTAGTCCCCAGCCTCGCCTCTCCTTTCACTGGCTTCCCATTGCCCAAAAACTCCATTTGAAAACATTAACCATGACATACAAAGCCATCCACAACCTGTCTCCTCCTTACATCTGTGACCTAGTCTCCCAGTACCTACCTGCACGCAACCACAGATCCTCACAATATCCTCTCTTATCTCCTCTTCCCACAATCGCATACAAGATTTCTTCCGTGCCTCCCCCATACTCTGGAATGCTGTACCCCAGCATATCAGACTCTCAGCTACTGTGGAAAGCTTCAAGAGGAACCTGAAGACCCATCTCTTCCAACAAGCCTACAACCTACAAAAACCCTCAGTCCAGTACACCACTGCGCAACCAGCTCTGTCCTCACCTACTATATCCTCACCCATTCCCTGTAGACTGAGCCCTCGCAGGCAGGGTCCTCTCTCCTCCTGTACCAGTCTGTTTTGTACTGGTAATTGTTGTACTAGTATATCCTTTTTCACTTGTAAAGTGCCATGGAATTAATGGCGCTATAATAATAAATAGTAAATATAATAACAACATTGAGAAAACACATACAAATTGGTCATTTTTTCAATGTTGAACGAGGCTAACCATAAAGTGGTCCTATATTACCTTGCCGAACTGACGGAGAAGTTGGATAAAAGCTCCTTTACCAAATGGATTGGTGAGGCTGGAGTGGAAGGCCAAGGTTGGATAGTCTTCAGATAAGCGAGCAACCCAACGTTTCTGAAACAAACAGCTTATGGTTATTTTACTGTAGATATGAGCTGGGCAATAACTCTTAGCTACACATCTGGTCTAAATTTTCACAATGTATTGAAGTCAGATTTTTTTGTTAAAGAAAATCTATTTTGGAAAAATAACTAGATAAATAGATTCGATCCATGCATATCAGGAAAACAAGTGTATACAGCCCTAGCTCAGGAACAGTAATACTTGATTAATTTTCCACTTTCCATCTTATAGGATCTAACAGCCAATTAAAGAAATATCTATAACTGGAGCTCTTTAATAAATGTTTAATCTGCGGTTTCTTCAATCTGAGTCCTCGCAAAAGCGCAATATTCCCCATAATGAATCCAAGCGTCTCGCAGAGCACTGCTCTGATCTTAGAGTAATCCAATTAGTTTAGAATAATACAAAGCAGACATCTGTTGACAGCCCTTCTGCTATAAAAGCCCGAACATTAGAGTCACAAAACATGGAGAAAGCAAACAATGCATGTTGGTAAAATGTAGCTGGAGGAAAGATTAAAGAGGTTTCCCGTGCATTCATCGGGCATGTGCAACAAAGGATGGAGGAGAATGGCTGGTTTGGAAAACATTTTCCTTACGAGGCGATTCGGGTTATCAGACAGTGAAAAGTACTCAAGAACAACAGAGTCTACACGACATATTAGAGGCAGCCACGCAACTAGTAAAATGTTAGGTTTTACAGAAGGTCAAGGCTCGAGCTATTCATATTCCAATATGAAATAACACGAGAGATCTCTGGACAGAACCACAAGCTGGAAAGAAAACCTCCAATGATAGCCATCATGGCTCTGGACCAGCACCAACATCATTTAATCGCGGTTGGCAGAGACTCATCCCCTAAAGTTTGGAAGGTGGTGTGCACACATCGCCACCAGCTCCAAGAAACCTTGTAGTGTAACAAAGCGGTGCGAGCGAAACAGCACACAAACATCTTACCGTTGCCCAAGTCGGAACCAGATCACACTTATTAAGAACGAACAAAAGATGCTTCCATGGTTTTTCCTTTTTTAGGTATGCCTCAATGTGTGGAGAACGGGTTCCCATGGGATCTCTGGCATCCAGCACTTGTATTACGACATCAGAGGAATCAATTACCTACAGGGAACACAGAAAACACATCACAGGGAGAACCTTGTTTAGAGTAGAAGCTATGAGAGTACCACTGAGCCCACAGTAGCCCCACAATGTCAGTGCAAGGCTGATGGAAAGGAAAATAGCACTGGTGTTGGGGCCGTTTTATGACTTAATTCCTATGGACGGACAAACTTTTTTTTTTTTTTTTTTTTACACTGAGCTAGCGCAAAACTTTATACATATGAGAGAGGTATTCTATACAAGCAATATTGTGGCTTGCAATTGAACATGTCTCAATTGTCATCTGTTGGATTCATGTGAATTCTTCAGACAAGAAAAGGCCTAGATATACAGAAGTACAGTAAGGCCCCATGCCTTTCCATGGGTGCCATATTACAGCTCATTTAACAAAGAAAAAAAAAACCCACAGTAGTATGGCCATAAACATGAGGCCTTAAAAGTGAATGATCCCACCCTAAACGGACTCGTCACTAGATTCATGATGCTGAATAGCAGGCAGCAGGAATAAAATCCTGGCCGAGTGACTGCAGCCAGGTATGTTTTACTTTGAATGACTGCAGCATTTTAAAAGGAAAGTTTGATATCCTTTCCTGTCACGAACAGTCCTCTGTTGCCCCCAATCATCAAGACAATTACACAAGGCAGCGGCTGTTTCCACTACGAGGCCGATTAATGGGGAACTCACAAGGAGCATTTTATATATACAACCGATTCAAAAGCATGAAATATGTATACACCTCATTAAATTCACTGCCAAACTCCACAATAACTAAAAGAAAAAAAAAAAAAAAACAATCAGCGGCTACCACCAGTTGCTTAAGCAGGCCGATTGGACAACCAATTCAGATAGCGTATGGTTTTGTGGATGTAATTTATAGAGCAAGAGGAGATGAAACATGGCATGAATAGCATCATCCATCTAATCAATATTCATTTGGGGCTGATGCGCTGATCACACAATGAAATAAAAACATGAATGTTCTTCCCCTCAGGATCACAAAGCTGAAAATGTATTTCACATATTTATCAGATTGATAGAAACTTCAATATGCATTGCAGACTACCAGCCCCCAAAATTTTACAATTTTGCTTTGATCAGAGGAAGCTTTCTTTTGAAAGTGTACTTAATCTCTGAATATAGAATCCAGACCTTGTGTTTTTCCCCCCAGAAGATAACTTGTTGAATTACCTGTCCACACCAGAGGGTCCTAGCTGAATAGGGACCAGATGTAGTGTTAGTTTCTCCCCCTTCCCCAGTTATTAATCCCATATGTTGAATATGAGGTGGATATGTACCCTCTTCCAGAGACAATAGAAATGACTTTATGGATTTTACAATTTCTCTATGACACAATCTCTTGGTTGAAACTTGATGGACATCTGTCTTTTTACAATTGTATAAACTATGCCAGTACGTAGGACCGTGAGTAATCTGATGTAGCCCTTGGCCACCTTGACCTCGTACACACGGTAGAGTTGCCAATCAACTGTAGTGGTGCAGGAAAAGCTGGCTGGGGGAGATGTCGGACTAGTCTGATCTCCCCTCATCCAGCTTTTCAAGCTATGGCCCAGATTTATCACGTATGTCTTGATGAAGCATACTGGAGTTAGATACTACTGATTTATTAAGAAGAGCACTCATCTTAATTAAATCAATGGAGTGTGCCTTGCCACAAATCTTACTTCAGTGAAATTTCTCTTAAACACTGTGTCAAAGACATTCCAGACTGTAATCGCACAGCCAAGCTCGGATCCATGTGGCTCATGGTTCGGTTTTTATTATATTGTTTTACTTTTTCCCATAATCATAATGGAGCTTACAAACTTAAAAACAATTGTATAAAAAGATGTACACTGAATAAAAATAAAGACGTTGTCCAGGAAGGCTAGGCAGATTATAACAAGAATTAATACAACAGTGTGATCCATGCCAAGGCTCCAGTGCCCACTCCCAAGACTTACACATCCGCGCTGCCTTTAATCAGCCCAATAACAATAGTCGTCTGACTTTTTGGTGGAACATTTTCACACTTCGAGATTACTCCCCAACTGCCTACATCATTTGTTTTGGAAACAGTTTATCAAAATTTTTCCCATTTGTTTTTCCTTCATTTTCTCATAGGAAATGAATTTCATTTGAAATTATTGCAATGTAGTTAAGTCTTCAAACAACCCAAAGGGCGCTCCTATTAACGCACATGGATGTCAGAGTGTAGCCAACATGTCTAGTTATATATCCTCTAAATATGCCGCTAAAGGGAAAATATATCGCCAGACATGGCTTCTCTGGATAACAATTGATTGGTGTGTTAGCTAGCTGCAGGTAAAATGACCCAATTTCTCCTAAATCACCCATTCACAGGAATATTCATTTTGGTCAATCTGGTGTTCAGGAGAAGAGTCAGAAGGCTCCTATACACCTTGCACTTTCGCCCAACGTGTATGGGGTCCTTTTGGGAAGTCAGACTCACTGATCAGCTAATTGCAGGCCCAGCTTCTATTTAATAAAAGTAAACTGCTTCAAATGAACCCATTACCTGATCCATGCTGCCCAAACTGCGGGCAGCATGAATCAGAGCATGGCCGCATGATTGCAACCAACCTTACCTTTCTCTGAAACGCAATGGCATTTCAAGAAAAAAAAGAGAATTTTGTTTACTTACCGTAAATTCTTTTTCTTATAGTTCCGTATTGGGAGACCCAGACATTGGGTGTTTAGCTTCTGCCTCCGGAGGAAACACAAAGTACTACACTAAAAAGTGTAGCTCCTCCCTCTGAACTTATACACCCCCTGGAGAACCAGATCTAGCCAGTTTAGTGCAAAAGCTGAAGGAGAATAGCCACCCACAAGTAAAAACAGAGCAAAAACCGGAACAACCGGAGACTCTGTCAACAACAACAGCCGGTGAAAACACGCGGAACAAGAAATTGCCAACGGGCAACAGGGAGGGAGCTGGGTCTCCCAATACGGAACTATAAGAAGAAGGGAATTTTGTTTACTTACCGTAAATTCCTTTTCTTCTAGCTCCTATTGGGAGACCCAGACAATTGGGTGTATAGCTTCTGCCTCCGGAGGCCACACAAAGTATTACACTTTAAAAAGTGTAACCCCTCCCCTCTGCCTATACACCCTCCCGTGGACCACGGGCTCCTCAGTTTTGGTGCAAAAGCAGGAAGGAGGAAACTTATAAATTGGTCTAGGGTAAATTCAATCCGAAGGATGTTCGGAGAACTGAAGACCATAACCCAAAAGAACAGCCAGCCCAAAGGGCACAGGGGTGGGTGCTGGGTCTCCCAATAGGAGCTAGAAGAAAAGTAATTTACGGTAAACAAAATTCCCTTCTTTGTCGCTCCATTGGGAGACCCAGACAATTGGGACGTCCAAGAGCAGTCCCTGGGTGGGTAAAAGAATACCTCAATAAGAAGAGCCGAAAACGGCCCCCTGTTACAGGTGGACAACTGCCGTCTGAAGGACTCGCCTACCTAGACTGGCGTCTGACGAAGCATAGGTATGCACTTGATAGTGCTTTGTGAAAGTGTGCAGACTAGATCACGTAGCTGCCTGACACACCTGCTGAACCGTTGCCCGGTGCCGCAATGCCCAGGACGCACCTACAGCTCTGGTAGAATGGCCTTTCAGCCCTGAAGGGAGCGGAAGCTCCGAAGAATGGTAGGCCTCGAGAATCTGTTCCTTGATCCACCGAGCCAAGGTCGACTTGGAGGCCTCAGAGTCCATACGCTGGCCAGCGACAAGGACAAAAAGCGCATCTGAACGGCGTAGGGGCGCCGTGCGAGACACGTAGAACCGGAGTGCTCTCACTAGATCCAAAGAGTGCACAACCTTTTCACCCTGGTGAATTGGATTAGGGCAACAGGAAGGCAAGGAGATATCCTGATTTAGATGAAAAGGAGATACCACCTTAGAGAGAAATTCCGGGACAGGACGAAGAACCACCTTATCCTGGTGGAAAACCCGGAAGGGAGCCTTGCATGACAGCGCCGCAAGCTCAGACACTCTCTGAAGAGGAGTGACTGTCACCAGGAAGGCCACCTTCTGCGAAAGACGGGAGAGAGAGACATCCCGCAGCAGCTCAAAAGGCGGCTTTTGAAGAGTCGTCAGGACTCTGCTAAGATCCCAGGGTTCCAACGGACGTTTGTAAGGTGGGACCATGTGGCAGACCCCCTGCAGGAACGTGCGGACCTGCGGAAGCCTGGCTAGACGCTTTTGAAAGAAAAACACGGAGAGCGTGGATACTTGGCCCTAGAGAGAGAGCCGAGGGACAAACCCTTGTCTATTCCAAATTGTAGGAATGAATGGAATGTGGGTAAGGCAAACGGCCATGGAGGAAAGCCGTTATCAGCGCACCAGGATAGAAAGACTTGCCAAGACCTGTAATAGATCTTGGCGGACGTTGGCTTCCTGGCTTGTCTCGTGGTGGCAATGACATCCTGAGATAACCCTGAAGACTCTAGGAGTCAGGGACCAATGGCCACCTAGTCAAGTTAAGGGCCACAGAATTCAGATGGAAAAAACGGGCCTTGTGACAGCAAGTCTGGGCGGTCTGGAAGTGCCCACGGTTGACCCACCGTGAGATGCCACAGATCCGGATACCACGACCGTCTTGGCCAGTCTGGAGCGACGAGAATGGCGCGACGGCAGTCGGACCTGATCCTGCGTAGTACCCTGGGCAGCATCGCCAGAGGGGGAAACACATAAGGCAGTCGAAACTGCGACCAATCCTGGACTAAAGCGTCCGCTGCCAGAGGTCTGTGATCCTGAGACCGTGCCATGAAGGCCGGGACCTTGAGAGATCGACGTCCTGCATTCCTCAGCGGCCCTGACGACTGAAAAAAATCTGCTTCCCAGTTTTCTACGCCCGGGATGTGAACTGCGGAGATGGTGGAGCCTGTGGTTTCCACCCACTGCAGAATCCGCCGGACTTCCTGGAAGGCTTGACGACTGCGAGTGCCGCCTTGGTTCGCGAACGGCACTGCCTCCATAGCTGCAACCATCTTCCCCAGGAAGTGCCTGAGGCGCCTTAAGGGGTGTGACTGACTCCGAAGAAGTGATTGCACCCCCGCCTGCAGAGAAAGCTGTTTGTCCCTGGAGAGTCGCCAGAGCGACGGCAAGGCTTTGTTGACACGCCGCCTGAGAAGGGGCCCAGAGGTTCTGAAGAAACGAGCCGCAGGACGAGAACTGAACTCTATCCTGTAACCATGAGACAGAATGTCTCTCACCCATCGGTCTTGAACTTGTGGTCACCAGGCGCCGCCAAAGCGGAAGAGCCTGCCACCGACTGGGGATGCAGCTAGGGGAGGCCGAGAGTCATGAGAAGGCCGTTTTGGAGGCAGTGCCCCCTGCGGCCTTTTGGGGTCGTGACGTGGGCCGCCACGCATATGAGTTCCTCTGGCCTTTCTCCGGCCTGTTGGACGAAGAAGAATGTGGCTTGGCGGAGGGACGAAAGGACCGAAACCTCGATTGGATTTTTCTTTGCTGAGGTCTCTTAGGTGTGGACTGGGGTAAGGAGGAGACCTTTCCCTTGGATTCCTTAATAATATCATCCAATCGTTCGCCAAATAAACAGTCGCCAGAAAAAGGCAAACCAGTTAAGAACCTTTTTGAAGAAGAGTCTGGTTCCCATTCGCGCAGCCACATGGCCCTGCGAACTGCCACGGAGTTAGCATATGCTACAGCCGTGTGGCTAGTGGAGTCCAGGACGGCGTTCATGGTGCAGGACGAAAAGGCTGATGCCCGAGAGTCAAAGACGGAACATGCGGAGCAAAATTCCATGTGACAGTATTAAACTCCTTCAGACAAGCCTAGATTGCTTGGAGAGCCCACACGGCTGCAAAGGCCGGGGCGAAAGACGTGCCCGTGGCCTCATAGATGGACTTCACCAAGAGCTCTATCTGTCTGTCAGTGGCATCCTTCAGTGATGAGCCATTTGCAACAGACACAACGGACCTAGTAGCCAATTTGGAGACTGGAGGATCCATCTTGGGAGAATGAGCCCAACTCTTAACGACTTCAGATGGAAAGGGGTAACGCGTGTCAGTGTGATGTTTAACCCTTGTCCGGGACCGCTCCGGGTTTTTGGACAGCATCCCTGAAGTTAGAGTGATCAAAAAACGTATTGCGTGTACGTTTGGGGAACCGAAACTGGTGTTTCTCCTGCTGAGAAGCCGACTCCTCTACAGGAGGAGGCGGAGGAGAGCGAACCAGCACCTGGTTGATGGACGAGATAAGATCATTTACCAAGGCGTCCCCCTTAGGAGTATCCAGGTTAAGGGTGAAGTCAGGGCCAGAGCCCTGAGCTCCCCCGTCCGCCTCGTCTTCCTGAGAGTCCTCAAGCTGGGATCCCTAGCAGCGTGAGGAAGTCGGGGAAGAGTCCCAGCGAGACCGCTTAGCCGGTCTTGGACTGCGGTCCGGGCAGGAGTCCTCCGCCTGAGACCTAGGGCTCAACCTGGGAGCGCGCTGCGGCGCAAACCAAGCGAGGCCTGGATGAGACAAGCTACAGGGTCAGGGCCTGTGAAAGGTCCGGTCTGGACTGCAATGCCTCAAGGAGCTTAGAAGACCATTTGATCATATGAAAATGACTGAGGGCCAACACCTGTGACTCTCTCCCTGCAGCCTGCTCAGGGGGAGCAGGGGGGTCTACATGAGCCGAGGGGCCCACCAGTGCCCGAGGCTCCGGCTGAGCAAGCGAGGCAGGAGTCGAGCATTGCTCACAGTGAGGGTAGGTGGATCCCGCAGGTAACATAGCCCCACAAGAGGTACAGACTGCGAGAAAAACCTGTGCCTGTTGTCTCCTAGGAGAGTGACCACTGAAGGTAAATGTGAAAAGAAAAGGGGATACAGTCTGTCCGAACAGAAATATATATAATATATACATATGTATCCGGCACCCTAGGGGGACCAGTACCGGGTGCTGTGTTCACCCTGAGCTCCCCTGAGAAGCACCCACCGGCAGAATGCCAGAAAATGGCCGCCGGAGCTCTCAGGGGAGGAGTGGGGCCGAGGGCGGCGCCAGCAAAGAGCGGGAGTCTGGGTTCCCCACAGTGGTCAGTGAGGGGGGAGGAAGACATGCAGGATGTTCCAGCCCTCACATCCGACGTCATGTCGGTAATCCCGCCCTTACCCCTGACAGGCAGGCCCGGGGGCGGGATTTTCGCGACTAGGCCGCGGTGAAGCCTGGGACTAAATTTGAGGCCGCGCACGACCAGCAGGCCCGGTCGGCGCGGAAGTCCACCTGCCTCCTCAGTTTTACAACTACCGCGGTTTCCGGGAAGAAGGTGCGCTCCCTGTACAGTCCCCAATGGGGACACAGAGTACCTTTAAGTAGCAGGGCCCGGTCCCTGGGGTTGAAGAGGCTCCGGTCCGCAAGGTTCCACCAGGGGCTGCGGATGGAGCACGGTCCCAGCAGATGGATGACCGCTCAGGTCCCACTTCTCCCAGCCGCATAAGGGATGGTGAAGGAGACGGCCTGTGGCTCCAGCTTCCGTACCCGCAATGGGTACAGTCTGGGGTCCCCACAGTGGTCAGTGAGGGGGGAGGAAGACATGCGGGATGCTCCAGCCGTCACATCCGACATCATGTCGGTAATCCCGTCCTTACCCCTGACAGGCAGGCCCAGGGGCGGGATTTTCGTGACTAGGCCGCGGTGAAGCCAGGGACTAAATTTGAGACCGCGCCCGACAAGCAGGCCCGGTCGGCGCGGAAGTCCACGTGCCTCCCCAGTTTTACAACTACCGCGGTTTCCGGGAAGAAGGTGCGCTCCCTGTACAGTCCCCAATGGGGACACAGAGTACCTTTAAGTAGCAGGGCCCGGTCCCTGGGGTTGAAAAAGCTCCGGTCCGGCAGGTTCCACCAGGGGCTGCGGATGGAGCACGGTCCCAGTAAATGGATGACCGCTCAGGATCCCACTTCTCCCAGAGCCACATAAGGGATCGTGAAGGAGACGACATGTGGCTCCAGCCTTTGTACCCGCAATGGGTATCTCAACCTTAACAACACCGCCGACATAGTGGGGTGAGAAGGGAGCATGCCGGGGACCCCGTGGGGGTCCTCTTTTCTTCCAACCGACAACTAAGTTATGAGAATGCATGAGTGGATGTGTGCGTCCTTCCACACAAAGCATAAAATTGAGGAGCCCGTGGTCCACGGGAGGGTGTATAGGCAGAGGGGAGGGGTTACACTTTTTAAAGTGTAATACTTTGTGTGGCCTCCAAGGCAGAAGCTATACACCCAATTGTCTGGGTCTCCCAATGGAGCGACAAAGAAAAAGAATTTACGGTAAGTAAACAAAATTCTCTTTTTCTTTATCGTTCCTATGGGAGACCCAAACCATGGGACATCTCAAAGCAGTCCATGGGTGGGAAATAAACAGAAAAACTAAGAAGTAGGCAGAAGCTAACTTCACAAATGGGCGACAGCCGCCTGAAGGATGCGTCTGCCCAAGCTCGCATCTGCCGAAGCATGAGCATTCACTTGGTAGTGCTTCGAAAAGGTATGCAGGCTAGTCCAAGTGGCAGCCTGACAGTCTTGTTGAGCCGTAGCCCGGTGCCTGAAAGCCCAAGAGGCACCGACAGCTCTGGTCGAGTGTGCCTTGATCCCCGGCGGGGGAGGCACCTGAGAACACTGGTAGGCGTCCGAAATGGTCGACCTAATCCAACGGGCTAAGGTCGGCTTAGAAGCAGAGAGGCCCTTGCGCCGACCTGTGGTTAGCACAGAAAGAAGTGCACCGCCTAAGAGCAGCGGTGCGAGACAGATAGATCCGGAGAGCACGCACCAGATCCTGAGTATGCAGCGCTTTTTCAAAGCGATGAACAGGAGCCGGATAAAAGGAAGGTAGGGTAATGTCCTGGTTAAGGTGGAAAGGAGAGACCACCTTAGGAAGAAAGTCCGGAGTCGGACGGAGAACCACCTTGTCTTGATGAAAAACCAAAAAAGGTGACTCCGAAGAGAGCGCAACCAAATCGGAGACTCTCCCGAGGGAAGTTATGGCCACTAGAAAGACCACTTTCTGTGAAAGCCGAAACAAAGAAACCTCCCTAAGAGGCTCAAAGGGGGGTTTCTGAAAAACCGTGAGAACCAAATTGAGGTCCCAGGGATCCAAGGGCCGCCGGTAAGGCGGAATGATGTGAGACGCGCCCTGCATGAAGGTGCGGACCTGAGCCAGCCGGGCGAGACGCCGCTGGAACAGCACTGACAGAGCTGAGACTTGTCCCTTGAGAGAGTTGAGGGACAGTCCCAGCTGCAGACCGGACTGTAGAAAGAACAGAAGGGTCGGCAAGGAAAATGGCCAAGGAGGATGGCCGGAAGAGCGACACCAGGACAGGAAAATTTTCCAAGTCCTGTGATAGATCTTGGCGGAGGAAGACTTACGGGCCCGAGTCATAGTGGAGATGACTTCAGGAGGGATACCAGAAGCCGTCAAGATCCAGGACTCAAGAGCCACGCCGTCAATTTGAGAGCCGCAGAATTCAGGCGGAAAAACGGACCTTGTGAGAGAAGGTCTGGACGGTCCGGAAGATGCCACGGCACCTCTACGGACAGAAGGAGCAGGTCTGGGTACCAAGCTCGCCTGGCCCAGTCCGGAGCAATGAGAATGACTCGACGGCCCTCCATTCTGATCTTTCGCAGGACTCTGGGCAAGAGAGCTAGAGGGGGAAACACGTACGAGACGAAACTGGGACCAGTCTTGAACCAGAGCGTCCGCGGCGAAGGCCTGAGGATCGTGGGAGCGAGCCACGTAAACAGGAACCTTGTTGTGACGGGATACCATTAGGTCCACGTCCGGAGTGCCCCATTTGCGGCAGATTGACTGAAAAACTGCCGGGTGCAGGGACCACTCGCCACTGTCCACAGTTTGACGGCTGAGATAATCTGCCTCCCAGTTTTCCACGCCTGGGATGTGGACTGCGGATATGGTGGACTTGGAGTCCTCCGCCCATTGAAGGATGCGTTGTACCTCCAACATTGCCAGGCGGCTGCGTGTCCCGCCTTGGTGATTGATGTAGGCAACCGCTGTCGCGTTGTCCGACTGGACTCTGATGTGCCTGCCCGCCAGCAGATGGTGAAAAGCTAGGAGAGCCAGAAGCATGGCTCTGGTTTCCAGCACATTGATCGAAAGGGCTAACTCGGACGGAGTCCAAGTGCCCTGCGCTCGGTGGTGGAGACATACCGCTCCCCAGCCGGATAGACTGGCATCCGTGGTGAGGATCACCCAGGACGGGGCCAGAAAGGAGCGCCCCTGGGACAGAGAGAGGGGCCGAAGCCACCACTGAAGAGAGCTCCTGGTCTGTGGCGACAGAGCCACTAACCTGTGCAAGGAGGAAGGCCGCTTGTCCCAGCAGCGGAGAATGTCCAGCTGCAGGGGGCGCAGACGGAACTGGGCAAAGGGAACAGCCTCCATGGACGCCACCATTTGACCCAGCACCTGCATCAGGCGCCTGAGGGAATAACGGCGGGGCCTCAGCAGAGAGCGTACCGCCAGTTGGAGGGACTACTGTTTGACTAAGGGCAACTTCACAAGTGCCGGCAAAGTCTCGAACTGCATCCCTAGGTACGTGAGACTCTGGGTCGGAGTCAGAGTGGACTTGGGAAGATTGACAAGCCACCCGAATTGGGCTAGAGTGGCGAGATTGAGCGAGACACTCCGCTGACAGTCCACGCTGGATGAAGCCTTTATCAGAAGGTCGTCCAGGTAAGGGATCACTGCCAACCCCTGTAGGTGCAGGACCGCAATCACTGCTGCCATGACCTTGGTGAATACCCGAGGAGCTGTGGCCAACCCGAAGGGGAGAGCCACGAATTGGAAATGTTCCTCTCCAATTGCAAAACGTAGCCAACGCTGGTGTGAAACTGCAATTGGCACATGGAGATAGGCATCCCTGATGTTGATGGATGCCAGGAAATCCCCTTGGGTCATTGAGGCAATGACTGATCGCAGAGACTCCATGCGAAAATGCCGCACCTGAACATGCTTGTTGAGAAGCTTCAGATCCAGGATGGGCCGGAAGGAACCGTCCTTTTTGGGGACTAGGAAGAGATTTGAGTAGAAACCTCTGAACCGTTCCCGGGCGGGAACCGGTACAATTACTCCGTTGGCCTGCAAGGATGCCACGGCCTGTGAGAAGGCGGCGGCCTTGGAGCAGGGGGGAGTTGAGAGAAAAAAATCTGTTTGGCGGGCTGGAAGAGAATTCTATCTTGTAGCCGTGGGAGATGATATCCCTTACCCACTGATCGGAGACGTGTTGAAACCACGCGTCGCCAAAGTGGGAGAGCCTGCCACCGACTAAGGACGTTGCTGGCGCAGACAGATAGTCACGAGGATGCTGCCTTAGTGGCAGCACCTCCTGCGGTCTTTTGTGGACGCGCCTTTGGGCGCCAGTTGGATTTCTGGTCCTTGGCTGAGTTAGTGGACGAGGCCGAGGGCTTAGAGGAGGACCAGTTGGAGGAACGAAAGGAACGAAACCTCGACTGATTCCTACCCTGGACAGGTTTCCTGGTTTTGGTTTGTGGCATGGAAGTACTCTTCCCGCCAGTAGCTTCCTTAATAATTTCATCCAGCTGTTCACCGAACAGCCGGGACCCAGCAAAAGGGAGTCCAGCAAGGTACTACTTTGAAGAAGCATCTGTCTTCCACTCTCAAAGCCACAACATCCTGCGGATAGCGAGGGAATTAGCTGAAGCCACCGGAGTGCGGTGAGAAGCTTCCAGCATGGCAGACATGGCATAGGATGAAAAAGCTGAAGCTTGGGAAGTTAAGGTAACCATTTCGGGCATAGATTACCTGGCGAGGGAATGCATCCCCTCTAGAGAAGCAGAGATGGCTTTGAGAGCCCACACTGCTGCAAAAGTCGGGGAGAACGAAGCCCCCTCCGCTTCATATACGGATTTGGCCAGAAGGTCAATCTGGCGGTCAGTGGAATCCTTAAGAGAGGTGCCATCAGCCACCGATACAACGGTCCGGGCTGAGAGTCTAGACACCGGGGGGTCTACCTTTGGGGAATGAGCCCACTCCTTGACCACCTCAGGTGGAAAGGGAAAGCGGTCATCAGAACCACGCTTTGGGAAGCGCTTGTCAGGACAGGCCCTGTGCTTGGTCACAGCGGCCTGAAAACTGGAGTGGTTAAAGAACACACTCTTTACTCTCTTAGCCGAGGTAAACTGGTGCTTTTCTGCCAGAGAGGGTTGCTCCTCTGATACTGGCGGATTGAGATCCAGTACAGAATTAATGGACGCAATCAAATCACTAACATCTGGGTCACTTTTGGACAGATCAATGGGGCACATGGAGTTAACCTCCGAGCCCCCCGTAAAGGCATCCTCCTCCTCCTGCGAGTCAGCTCCTGAATCAGAGCCGCGGGACGAGGAAGGAGGGGGAACCCTGCGTCTCTTCTTAGAAGGACGGGGTCTGGGACCAGATTATGAATCCTCTGTGAGCTCCGGTCCTGAGAGACCCCTAGCAGCAGAGGCACCCTGTGAAAGGGGCTGATGCATGTTCAGCAAAGTCCTGGACAGAAGTCCCATGGAGTCAGCAAAAGACTGGGAGATAGACCTAGAAAAGAATTCTACCCAAGCCGGGGGTTCAGCCACAGGAGCAGGGGCAGCCTGAGAGACCACTGGGGGTGAGACTCCAGGCTGAGGCACCGCCAGGTTAGAGCAGGCATCACAATGTGGGAATATGCTCGGTTCAGGCAGCAGGAGCTTACATGCAGTGCATACTGAATACAGCTTTGGAGCCTTGCTCCTCGTGTGAGACATGCTGCTGGAGTGGGGGCTCTGCCAGGGAATGAACCCCAGAGAGTATATACAGAGGTCCACAACCAGAGGTTGTGGCTTACCAGACCGCTGGAGCGCTGTTGTGTGCCCTCTAGATCCCGAAGCCCGGACCCCCAAGCACAGCAACTCAGCAGAGATGCTGCAGACCAGCGCTTGCAGAGAGAACGCTGAGAAAATGGCCGCCGGAGCGAAGAGAGTGGGCGGGACTTGTTGAGGAGCGGGAACTGGAGGGCTATAGAGACCTGCAGGGGAGGAGGGACGCTCCCCTGTGCAGAACGGCCGCCGGGCGGAGCCGAGCCTGTCCCTCTGCATGAGTGACATGCGAGGGCAGTGAAACCGAAACTAGGCCTCCGGCGAAGCCGGGGCCTAAATTTGAGCGGCGCAGCCGGCGCGCAGGCACAATCGGCGCGGTTCTCAGGCGACAGCCAGAGAACCCGCCGGAAATGTCATAAAACACACTCAGCACACTCTCCCACAACAATGAAGTACAGGGACCCCCAATATATAAACGTCTCAGGTACTTAGCTTGCTGAGACGCAGGGTTCCAAGTCCCTGGGGATGAGTGCTCCGGTCCAGCAGGATCCTGAAGGGCTGCGGATGGAGACCGGTCTCCTGCCAAGCATGGAGACCGTGCTGGCTCCCACTTCAAGCCAGAGCCCAGGAGGGATGGTGAAGGAGCGCGGCATGTAAGGCTCCAGCCTTGTAAATCAACCTTAACAACACCGCCGACACAGTGGGGTGAGAAGGGACATGCCGGGAGTCCAGACTTGGACCCGCTTTTCTTCAAACTCTTTCCAAAAATCAAAAATCAGATGAGAATGCATGTGTGGATGTATGCCTCCTGAACACAAAGCAATAAACTGGCTAGATCTGGTTCTTCAGGGGGTGTATAATCTCAGAGGGAGGAGCTACACTTTTAAGTGTAGTACTTTGTGTGTCCTCCGGAGGCAGAAGCTAAACACCCATGGTCTGGGTCTCCCATAGGAACGATAAAGAAACATAGTTTAATGATGCAACAGGTGACCATATGAGACCCAAGAATAGTCTGACACCTCCCTAGCCCTGCCCTTCCCAGCATAGCTAGAGAGGAGACCTGAGAATCACTTCTAGCAGGTCTGGGAAAATCCAACAGGGGGCACCAGACTACTCTACTCTCTTCCTATGGTCTCCGGCCGGATATTTCAAGTAGAATTTCTCTGAAATGTTTAGGCAGCATGAATCAGGTGAAAGGTAACTTTTTATTTCTGTAATATGAAAAGAAATTACAAAAACTAAAAACAAAAAACGCTGCACCAAGGTATGGCGTTATGATATTACCAAAAGGGTAATTAAAAGGGTACTCCATACAGGAAGGTAGTTACATTGACATCACTCATCTATATTAGCATTTTTAAATTACCACATTACAGAGCATGACCATTTACTGTGACCCCAATGCTGCTCCTGATTGACCCCCTCCCTTACACGTCACTACTCCTGATAAAGCCTTCTTCCTTCAAGCCACTGATCATGCGGTATGACTTGCTTCTTGCTCCATATGCAAGCCAGCCTCTAGTAAGCTTTCATCTTACATGCAAGGTTTTCTGTACTGTCTTGTTCTGCTCAGCCTTCCTTCTCTCAATGTGCTCCCGGCTTGTTTCTATCTGACATTTCTTAGCTTCCCTATACACCCCTTTACATGTCACATACAAACTGTGAAGGTGTAGCCAGGGACTGCAGAACAAGTCATGACAGTAAATGTTTTTCTCTGCCTGCACCGTCACAGCTTCTATGTGACCGGTCAAGGCTCTCTGCCCACTTCCCCAGTGCTGACTCCTTGACATATTCGATACAAGCTATGAAGCTGCAGGCAGGACAAGCAGAATGAGCCACGATAGCACATTGTGCTTCCTACCTGCATCTCCACAGTTAATACCTGATATGTCAAGGAGTGTAGAGTGAGTGCTGGGGAATGTTGCATACAAACTGTGAAGAAGCAGGCAGGAAAGAAAGCATTGGAAGAGCAGAACGAGCCAAGACAGTACAAAGAAACTGCCTTTTCTTTGGCGTGTGTCTAAGAGCCAGCGTTGACATGGAGCAAGCCATGCCACATGATCCATGACGTAGTGTCTTAGAGGAAAAAAAATGGGAAGCACTCAGGAGCAGCATCAGTGTCACAATGATTAATTTTATAAAACATATGAACCAGCAATTGAAAACAGTAATACAAAAATAAGTCTTCATAGTTTTTGATTTTAAATTGAGGTAACTACATTTTAATTACCCTGGAATACCCTTTTAGGCTTTACAGCAGTATATTACTAAACTGCCTACACATCAGTTTCAATCTGTACAGCAGATGTTCATTTTGGGATAATAACGTGTCCAAACTCACCTTGTATAATTCCCCCCAAATTCTCTTAGACTGCCCTTTTTTAAAGATTTCTTCCCGCGCCTCTTCTCTGAGTAGGAAACAAAAAGTACATGCATTATTATACAAAGTCACAGAGATTCACAAACTGAAATTAAAAGGTAAAAAAAAAAAAAAAAAAAACCTGAAATCTTGCTGTTTTCACACTGGTCACTAGATCTTCTGTAGAGATCACTTTAGCAATCATCTCATTATCATCACAGGCAGGATGACAATGAAATACCACATTTATATGTACCCAACACGGGATCTACTTCTGGAATTGGGCTCATTGAAACAAAAGAGAATCTGTAGGGATCAATGGCTATAGTGAAATGAGAGCTGCTGTCCAGCTCAAGCTGACCCCTAAAATAGCTTTCTAGAACAGTAAACACACGCCACAGGTAGCATTACTACATCTATGACTTCCCGCAGACTATACCTGACTCCAGTATCCTCTGTAACCAGATCCCGATCCTTGTCTTGGTCGTAGCTGTCTGCCAACGCCTCAGCGTTTTGAAGCAGCTCATGTACATCACCAGCGAGAAGATTCGGTCTTTTCCTCTGAGACTTTGGGCCAAAGGTGGTTTCAAATGTTTCTGTGTCCAGAATGTGCACTTTTGCATTCTGTAGAAATAGAATATATTCTTACTGTAGATACAGAAGAGATACATTTTGCCATTCAAGGTAACCCAGTGAAGTCTCCATACTACCTACGTGTGTCAGAGCCCTACTCCTGTATGCTAATAAAGTCCTTGATGTCCCAAAGCAATGTTTATGTGGGTGCCAAAAATCAATAATGTACCCTGCTTGACTAGACGGAACTAGTCCAATGGGCATTTGAGTTGCACTGTGTATTACTAGCAGCAGAAAGGGTTAAAAGGGAACCTGTTATGGTATACATTCAGTCTGATCTGTGGGCAGCAAGGTTTGTTAGAAAAGATTCAATATAAAGGGTTCTTTTCCACTTACGTACCACTTCCGATGTAAGATCATCAGAAATGATATACTAATTACCCTCTGCTGCGAGGGTCTTGCGATTGTATCAGAGCTGCAGAGAAGAAGGAGGAAGCACTTTCTCCCGATCTCCTCCACTGCCTGTCTCTGCGTACATCGCACTGCGCTCTGATTACATGTGAGTGTAGTGCGATGTTTCACACACTCCCATAGACTTGTATGGGTGTGCGTGAGAGGAGACTCGCTGCCAAACGTGGCATGCTAGTGTGACGCCCTGGCCAGCCAGATAGTCACAGATAGGGCCCTGCATTACACCTGTCCCTCATAGGTAACATACAGCCAAACACAAACCCTAGTCACCCCCCTCAGGGCTTGATGGACACACCAGGTTGCGGAACCAGGCGGTTGGAAGACGCCCAACCGAGGAGTTCAGATAGCCTGAGGCGGGAAAGTAAACAGTTCAAGTCTATAGTTCAAGTTGGAGAGGTATGTGGGCTGGAGTTGCATGCAGCTCCAGCGGAGGCGAGAAACGAATTTGAGCAGGTGCCAGGGTAGGAGCCCTGGTACCTCTGGCTAGGAGGCAGACGGAGGCCTCTGTCTGCAGGAGCCAGGAAGACGGCTCGGTGGAACGGAACAGGGTAGTGGCCCGCCGTTACCGACCGGGGGAACCGACTCGGAAACCGGAGCACAAAGTACTCAGACCCTGAAGCTAGGTCCAGAAGCTACTGGGGGTTAGCTAATTAACTGATTGCGGCCAGGACTAGAGGTCCTGTCCCACCCAAAGACCCGACTGAAGGCAACAGCCCAACGAGGGGGATAGAAAGCCACCACCACGGCACAGAGATACCACAGGCTAGCGTCTGCGGGCAAAGGGCTCCTCAGGCAACCACAAGCGGACACCTGAAGTTGCAAGCACAGGTAGTCCACCATCACAAAAAGGTGCGGGAGAAAGACAGAGATCACCAGCCGGGTAAGGGACCAGACTGCAGCCGGCTGCAGGCACCGACCTTCATCACCCTTTGTTTACCAGAGACTTGTGTGTTTACTAATAGTGAGTACATCAGTGCCCTCCGGCCGTCCATCTCCCTGCACCGCCCAGCACTCTCCCTACGGGTCCCGGGGCCACCATCCCTGCCCACGGAGGGGTTAACAACTTGCTGCCAAACATCTCCCCCGGGTGCCCCGTAATTGCAGCGGTGGTGTCCACCTTCACCACATCCCGTGTGTGGCGTCACGAACTTAACACGGCTCCGGCCGGAAACCTACATCCCCAAACCACAAACCCCCCTTTTGATGTGACCGCAGGACCCCCGGATCCGGAGAGGCACGACCCACCCACTGAAGGTCCGGATCCGAGCGGCTCGATGACCGAGCAATCTCAGTGTAACCGGGGAGTTACACTAAGATTGCACCGACAGCATGATTCGTGACGAGAAATAAAAGGCAAGAGGACACTGCCCCATAGTTTTGAACTGGTGCGAGTGCAATCCGATGTTATCGGATCGCACATAGAAATCGCAAGTGGAAAAGAGCCCTAACTTGCATTGTATTCATTGAAATCCCCAGTGTTTGTACATACAAGTCCAGTAGGTGGTCCTACGCAGTGATTGACAGCTCTCTCTGCACAGTCAGACAAGGAGGTCTGTCAAGTACTGAAAAGGATCGCCCACTGGTCTCCTATGCACACAAATATCAGGGGTTCGGATGAGTAAATGGCAAGGTTTACTGTTCTCCCATCAGCGCAAGCTCACTGATAGTTCCCAGTTAACTCATTCTGCATCCAGCAATAAACACTATTGAATATAAACAGTGGAAATATACAAAAACCTACAAAAAATGTAAAATAGGCTTTAAAAGGAGGATTTGTCAGACCCATTTGTCCACACTATGTATTTAGTAGTGATGAGTGAGCGTGCTCGCCACAGCTCATTACTCGATCAAGCCTCGGCGTTTAAAAATGCTCGAGTTTCCCATTGACTTCCATTATACTTGTTATTCGAGTAGCATCGGACCTCCCCGATACTCGATCCAATAGGCAGTGGTGAGTACGCTCACCCATCACTGGTGTTCAGTGATCATTTATAAAACTGTCACATGATCACAACCCCTTTGTACACAGGAGGCTAGTCCAGCTTGAAAAGCCCTTCATGATCACCCAATATTGGCAGGGGAAGCAGCTGAAAGCCATAGATTTGGGCACAGAAGGGGAGATGTAGCAATACGGCAAATGAGAGTAATACATGGAAGGGTAAGGCCTGCAATATAAAAAGCCTGCTTTCAGGAGGTCTCTGCTCTGGCTCACAGTCGGACATGGGGGTCCCAGAGGAAGGACCCCATGTATGACAATTTGAGCAGAAATTGTAATAAGACAATCCTTTCAATGGTAAAAGTGAAAAGGTTACACAAGCCTAGAAATAACACTGGGAGTAAATAATTGCACAGAGATATTAAAAAAAAAAATGGACTCTAGAGGCACTGTATCAAGTTTTCTTACGGTCGGTTTGCTGTGTATTTTGGAAGCAGCAGACATTTGTAATCCCCTGCCATAAGGCTTTGTCTTAATTTCTTTGAAGACATCTTCCAAGGAATATGATGAAACAAAGGCATATGCGCAGACCGAGTCTAATTTCACACATTTTCTGTGCCAGCATGGTAAAGCTCATGTGCCAGGCGTTTCCCATCAAAATAAATGTTCACTTCGCACAGAATAGATTAATAAGGGATATGGCCGATTATCCCTTTTTTCCATAGGGTTGTCGCTGCGCGGATTCACCAAGTGTGGCACCTGCCAGGCTTTCTGAGCACGCTCTCAAGGAGCCATTCTCTGCAGTGCTGTATTTCCCTTTTGTATTTAATAAAGCACACATGGAGGAGAAGAAAAAAAAAACATGTGCATGTAGGATGGGACTGAGTTCTGAACGGGAGTGACGAATGCTGGAAACATGATGATAGATCACAACTAGAAGCATGGCCGTGTCATTATTAGACAGTCCTATACTCCACTATGGCCTCAGAAATCAGGAGACAACATGTGTTGTGGGATTTCTGCAGACCCAACTAATAAAGCCTTTCAGAAGGCGCTCTTAGACGCGAAGGATTTCTGTTACTGAGAACTTCTAGTAGTATACAGCATCTGTCCCAAGGTCATGTATGTTGTGGTCACTTAGGGGGGGTTTACTGAGAAAGCTAAAAAAGGAAAGAAGGGAATTTTGTTTACTTACCGTAAATTCCTTTTCTTCTAGCTCTAATTGGGAGACCCAGACAATTGGGTGTATAGGCTATGCCTCCGGAGGCCGCACAAAGTATTACACTCAAAAGTGTTAAGCCCCTCCCCTTCTGCCTATACACCCCCCGTGCTCCCACGGGCTCCTCAGTTTTGGTGCAAAAGCAAGAAGGAGGAAAAAGAATTATAAACTGGTTTAAAGTAACTTCAATCCGAAGGAATATCGGAGAACTGAAACCATTCAACATGAACAACATGTGTACACAAAAAAACAGGGGCGGGTGCTGGGTCTCCCAATTAGAGCTAGAAGAAAAGGAATTTACGGTAAGTAAACAAAATTCCCTTCTTCTTTGTCGCTCTATTGGGAGACCCAGACAATTGGGACGTCCAAAAGCAGTCCCTGGGTGGGTAAAATAATACCTCGTAAGAGAGCCGTAAAACGGCCCTTTCCTACAGGTGGGCAACCGCCGCCTGAAGGACTCGTCTACCTAGGCTGGCATCCGCCGAAGCATAGGTATGAACCTGATAGTGTTTCGTGAAAGTGTGCAGGCTCGACCAGGTAGCCGCCTGACACACCTGCTGAGCCGCAGCCTGGTGCCTCAAAGCCCAGGACGCGCCCACGGCTCTGGTAGAATGGGCCCTCAGCCCTGATGGAACCGGAAGCCCAGCCGAACGGTAAGCTTCGATAATTGGCTCCTTGATCCACCGAGCCAGGGTTGATTTGGAAACCTGTGACCCTTTACGCTGGCCAGCGACAAGGACAAAGAGTGCAGCCGAGCGGCGCAAGGGCGCCGTACGAGAAATGTAGAGTCTGAGTGCTCTCACCAAATCTAACAAGTGCAAATCCTCTTCACATTGGTGAACTGGATGAGGATAAAAAGAAGGTAAGGAGATATCCTGATTGAGATGAAAGGAGGATACCACCCTAGGGAGAAAATCCGGAACCGGACGTAGAACCACCTTGTCCTGGTGAAACACCAGGAAAGGGGCTTTGCACGACAATGCCGCTAGCTCAGACACTCTCCGAAGAGAAGTGACTGCCACTAGAAAACACCACTTTCTGCGAACGTTGTGAGAGGGAAATATCTCTCATTGGCTCGAATGGTGGTTTCTGAAGAACCATCAGAACCCTGTTTAGATCCCAGGGTTCTAACAGCCTCTTGTAAGGTGGAACGATGTGACAAACCCCCTGCAGGAACGTGCGTACCTGTGGAAGCCTGGCTAGGCGCTTCTGGAAAAACACAGAGAGCGCTGAGACTTGTCCCTTAAGGGAGCCGAGCGACAAACCCTTTTCCAGTCCAGATTTAAAGAAGGACAGAAAAGTGGGCAAGGCAAAAGGCCAGAGAGAAAAAACCCTGAGCAGAGCACCATGACAGGAAAATTTTCCACGTCCTGTGGTAGATCTTGGCGGACGTTGGTTTCCTAGCCTGTCTCATAGTGGCAAAGACGTCTTGAGATAACCCTGAAGACGCTAGGGTCCAGGACTCAATGGCCACACAGTCAGGTTGAGGGCCGCAGAATTCAGATGGAAAAAACGGCCCTCGAGATAGCAAGGCTGTTTGGTCTGGTAGTGTCCACGGTCGGCCGACCGTGAGATGCCACAGATCCGGGTACCACGACCACCTTGGCCAGTCTGGAGCGACGAGGATGGCGCGGCGGCAGTCGGTCCTGATCTTGCGTAACACTCTGGGCAACAGTGCCAGCGGAGGAAACACATAAGGGAGCTGAAACTGCGACCAATCCTGAACTAAGGCGTCTGCCGCCAGAGCTCTGGGATCTTGAGACCGTGCCATGAACATTGGTACCTTGTTGTTGTGCCGGGACGCCATGAGGTCGACGTCCGGCACCCCCCAGCAGCAACAGATCTCCTGAAACACGTCCGGGTGAAGGGACCATTCCCCTGCGTCCATGCCCTGGCAACTGAAATAATCTGCTTCCCAGTTTTCCACGCCTGGGATGTGAACTGCGGATATGGTGGATGCCGTGGCTTCCACCCACATCAAAATCCGCCGGACTTCCTGGAAGGCTTGCCGGCTGCGTGTGTCGCCTTGGTGGTTGAAGTATGCCACCGCTGTGGAATTGTCCGACTGAATTCGGATCTGCTTGCCCTCCAGCCACTGCTGGAACGCTTTCTGGGCAAGATACACTGCCCGTATGTCCAGCACGTTGATCTGAAGCGAGGACTCTTGCTGGGTCCACGTACCCTGAGCCCTGTGGTGGAGAAAAACCGCTCCCCACCCTGACAGACTCGCGTCTGTCGTGACTACTTCCCAGGATGGGGGTAGGAAGGATATCCCCTTCGATAATGAAGTGGGAAGGAGCCACCACCGAAGGGAAGCTTTGGTCGCCTGAGAGAGGGAGACGGTCCTGTCGAGGGACGTCGGCTTCCTGTCCCATTTGCGTAGGATGTCCCATTGAAGGGGACGCAGGTGAAACTGCGCGAAAGGGACTGCCTCCATTGCTGCCACCATCTTCCCCAGGAAGTGCATGAGGCGCCTCAAGGAGTGTGACTGGCCTTGAAGGAGAGATTGTACCCCTTTCTGTAGTGACTACTGCTTGATCAGCGGAAGCTTCACTATCGCTGAGAGGGTATGAAACTCCAAGATATGTCAGCGATTGGGCCGGTGTCAGATTTGACTTTGTAAAATTGATGATCCACCCGACACCCTGGAGAGTCTCCAGGGAAGCGTCGAGGCTGTGTTGGCATGCCTCTTGAGAGGGTGCCTTGATCAGTATCCAAGTACGGGATCACCGAGTGACCCTGAGAGTGGAGGACCGCTACTACAGTAGCCATAACCTTGGTAAAAACCCGTGGGGCTGTTGCCAGGCCGAACGGCAGTGCCACGAACTGCAGGTGTTCATTTCCTATGGCGAAGCGCAAGAAGCGCTGGTGCTCTGGAGCAATCGGTACGTGGAGATAAGCATCTTTGATATCGATCGACGCAAGGAAATCTCCTTGGGACATTGAGGCGATGACGGAGCGGGGGGATTCCATCCTGAACCGTCTGGTTTTTACATGTTTGTTGAGCAGTTTCAGGTCCAGGACCGGGCGGAAAGACCCGTCCTCCTTTGGGACCACAAACAAGTTGGAGAAAAAACCGTGGCTCAGTTGCTGAAGAGGAACCGGGATCACCACTCCTTCTGCCTTCAGAGTGCGCAGCGCCTGCAGAAGAGCCTCGGCTCGCTAGTGAGGCGGGGATGACCTGAAGAATCGAGTCGGGGGACGAGAGGTGAACTCTATCTTGTAACCGTGAGACAGAATGTCTCTCACCCAGCGGTCTTTTATTTGTGGCAGCCAGGTGTCGCAAAAGCGGGAAAGCCTGCCACCGACCGCGGATGCTACTAGAGGAGGTCGAAAGTCATGAGGAAGCCGCTTTGTTAGCGGCGCCTCCGGTGGCCTTTTAAGGACGTGACATAGACCGCCATGCATCAGAGTTCCTTTGTACTTTCTGAGACCTTTTGGACGAGGAGAATTGGGACCTGCCCGCGCCCTGAAAGGACCGAAACCTCGACTGCCCTCTCCTCCGTTGGAGTATGTCCTGTTTGGACTGGGGTAAGGATGTATCCTTTCCCTTGGATTGTTTGATGATTTCATCCAGACGCTCGCCAAACAGCCTGTCGCCAGAAATTGGCAAACTGGTTAAGCGCTTTTTGGAAGCAGAATCTGCCTTCCATTCCCGTAGCCACAAGGCCCTGCGGAGTACCACCGAATTGGCGGCCGCGACCGCCGTACGGCTCGCAGAGTCCAGGACAGCAATAATAGCGTAAGACGCAATTGCCGAGGTCTGGGTGGTAATGGATGCCACTTGTGGCGCGGCCGTGCATGTGGCTGCTTCAATTTGTGCTTGACCTGCTGAGATAGCTTGTAGCGCCCATACAGCTGCGAATGCTGGGGCAAAAGAAGCTCCGATAGCTTCATAGATGGATTTCAACCAGAGCTCCATCTGCCTGTCAGTGGCATCCTTGAGCGAGGCCCCCTCGTCCACTGCAAGAATGGATCTATGGAGATTGGAGGATCCACTTTGGGACACTGAGTCCAACCTTTAACCACGTCAGGGGGAAAAGGATAACGTGTATCCTTAAGGCGCTTAGAAAAAACCGCTTATCTGGACAAGCATGACGATTCTGGACTGCCTCTCTGAAATCAGAGTGGTCTAGAAACATACTCGGTGTAAGAGAAGCTGACTCCTCCGCCGGAGGAGCTGAGGGAGAAATATCCAGCATTTGATCGATGGACGCAATAAGAACATTCAGTATGGCGTCCCCGTCTGGAGTATTAAGATTGAGAGCGCCCTCAGGATCAGAATCCTGATCAGCTGTCTCCGCATTATCACCAGAGATTCCCCCCGCTGAGACCCTGAACAATATGATGTCGAGGGAAATTCTAAGCGAGCCCGCTTAGTCGGTCTGGGGCTGGGGTTTAAGTCAGAACCCTCAGCCTGGGATGTATGAGATACCCCGGGAGGACATTGTTGGTCCAACTGAGGGGGGGCAGGGAACAATGATTCAACAGAGTCCCTTTGCTGAGATACCGGCCTGGACTGCAAGGCTTCTAGTATCTTAGCCATAGTCTCAGAGAGTTTTGCAAACTCCGTCCTCGTCACTAGGACAGTGTCAACAGGTGGCTCCCCCTGGGCCCCTCTTAGCAGAGGCCCTGGCTGAAGAAGTGTCACAGGGCCGAACATTGCACACAATGAGGGTTAATGGAACCTGCCGGCAGCTGGGTCGTACAAGCGCCGCAGGCAGCATAATAAGCCTGTGTTTTTGGCACCCCTGCCTTTTGTGGGCGCCATGCTATTGTTTTCCCTGAGTAACACACTTGGGTATATAGCCAGAATGAACTGTGCTCATACAGTGTAAAATATATACTATAAACAAATAATGTATCAATACACTACAGCACCATGAGGCTAGCACCACAGGTGCTGCTTACCATCCGCCTAAAGCGGTTATGAGGCCACCAGAGACCGTGTCTGGGTCTCTCAGGGTTTGTCCCTCTCTGCAGCGTCGTAGGAGCTGACAGGAAATGGCTGCGGCGTCCTGACGAGAGGAGGGAGCCGTGGGCGTAGCCGAGGTGCTCACACTGTGCACAGTGAGGGGGGTGGAGTATGGAAATCATATTCCAGCCCTCAGTGCTGCTCTTCCGTGCAGCGTCCCGCCCTTCCCCTGCCTGTCAGGGCTGAGGGCGGGAGAAAGGGAAACTAGGCCGCAAGCCAAGCCGGGGACTCGAGTATACGCGTGGCCGCCGTAAAAGCGCGGCCGACGCCGAAGTCCCCGGCGAACTACAAGTCCCAGCCGCGCCGCAGTTTCCCATGGCAGCGGCGGTTAGCGCGGTAGCCCCTACATATAAACACACTCAGCGACGCTGAGTGTGTAATGGCACAGTTTAACCCGGTCCCCCGGTGCACTAGCACACCCAGCAAAGCTGAGGTGTTGCCGTGCGCGGTCCCCACAGGGATACAGAGTACCTTCACGTAGCAGGGCCATGTCCCTGAACGGTACCCGGCTCCTATCCAGCAGTCTCCACAGGAGTTGTGGATGAAGCACGGTCTCAGTGCCTGGAGACCGATAGGATCCCACTTCACCCAGAGCCCTGAGGGGGATGGGGAAGGAAAGCAGCATGTGGGCTCCAGCCTCCGTACCCGCAATGGATACCTCAACCTTAACTACACCGCCGACAAGAGTGGGGTGAGAAGGGAGCATGCTGGGGGCCCTATATGGGCCCACTTTTCTTCCAACCGACATAGTCAGCAGCTGCTGCTGACTAATTTGTGGAGCTGTGCTGTGCGTGTCTGACCTCCTTCGCACAAAGCAAAAAACTGAGGAGCCCGTGGGAGCACGGGGGGGTGTATAGGCAGAAGGGGAGGGGCTTAACACTTTTGAGTGTAATACTTTGTGCGGCCTCCGGAGGCATAGCCTATACACCCAATTGTCTGGGTCTCCCAATAGAGCGACAAAGAAACATACACTGGCCAGCTCAGTACCCACAAAATACCATCTGAAGAAGTCTGCTATAAGCCAGATATGTCATAAAATAGCCACCTTACATGCTACCGTATATACAGATGGGCAGATGGAATAAAGAGGATATGAATTTGCCATCCTCTTCCAAGAAAAAGAAATACAGAAACAAATTAACATGATTTGATCATAAAGGAATTCAACAAAAATATTGTGGATTAAGAATTATTATGAGCAGAAATACTTCATTTATCATGATAAACTGAAGAAAACACACTATTATCATATTACCTATCCATAGTGATAAATGTCTGATCACTGGGACCCTACAATCCCGAGAACTGGGCAGTGGAATCCCTCGTGTAACTGGAGCATGCGTCACCACTGCTTCATACATTGTCTACAGGAATGATGCAGATTATCAAGTACCACTCAGCACCATAAACAATAAATGGAGTGATGATGCACCCGTTCGACCATTGCTCCATTTATATAGGTGTAGCACCCCACGAAGCAGGTGGTTAACCTACTAGTCGCTGGGCCGTTTCGGGTCGGGTCAGGCGAAGTCACGGGGTGGCCTTACCCGGTTCCGTTGCCCCGAGGTGTACAGTAAAAGGGAGGGGAAAGCAGGGTATTGGGGAGAGTTTGTCGTGACGCCACCTGTGGTATGCGACCAGTAGTAGCCGCTGCTGCAGAATTCCTCGCCGGGGCAGGTATTAAGGCAGCCGGGATTGTTTCGATCCCCACAGGCGGAGAGGACCCCGGGTGGATGAAGAGGGAAGGTGATGGCGGTTTACACCTAAGCGCTGGGTGGCGGCACCAGTAAGAACGAGCCAACACAGTCTCTGTGGGTTCAGGGTGTAGTTTACTCAACTACAGCTGCCAGTCCGGTCACGCTGGTCACTGCCGTGATGGGCTCAGGTCAATCCCAGATCCGGTAAGGGGTCACCACCGGTGTTTTTGAAAAGGAAGGAGAGAAAGTCCTATTTCTAGGGTGTCCCCCTCCACAGTTAGGTACCCTGGCTGAGCTCAGACTCCAAGCCCCAGACCCAGTAAAGTCCAAGTTTTCCAGAGATGTCTTGCCGGAACTATGGTCATGACGGATCTGCTCTCGATGTCAGTGTGTTATGCCTATTTCTACCCCAAGTGGAAACCACCCCCCAGGTGGCTGGCTTCAGTGACTGGAGAAGTCCCATGATCGTAATGGCCACCCCCCTGCCTACCCTGAGCCATCTCACCCAATGTGAAGGCTCCTAAGCTGTATGTAGTGTGTGATTAACACCCCCCCTTACGTAAGATGAATACCGCACCTTAATTGAGGTGCAGTATCCTGTGGCGACCAGAGCCTCAGGGGTGCCACATAGGGACCCCAGAACCCAGGTTTCTGGATGAGTGGGGGTTTCGGTGGTTAACCCCTTAAGCCCCCGGGCACTTTTCGTTTTTGTTTTTTGCTCCCCTTCTTCCGAGAGCCGTAACTTTTTTATTTTTCCATCAATCTTGCCATGTAAGGGCTTGTTTTTTGGGGGAAGAGTTGTACTTTTAAATGAAACCATAAGTTTTACCATATACTGTACTGGAAAACAGCAAAAAAAATTCCAAGTGCGGAAAAATTGCAAAACAAGTCTGATCGTACAATAGTTTTTGGGATATTTTATTCACAGTGTTCACTATATGGTAAAACTGATCTATCTATGTGATGGCTCAGGTCAGTTTGTAGACACCAAACATGTATAGGTTTACTTGTGTCTAAGGGGTTAAAAAAAATTCACAAGCTTGTCCAAAAAAAGTGGCGCACGTTTTGCGCCATTTTCCAAAACCCATAGCGTTCTCATTTTTTGGGATCTGAGGCTCAGTGACGGCTTATTTTTTTGCGTCTCGACCTGACGTTTTTAACGGTGCCATTTTTGCGCAAATGCTACGTTTTGATCGCCTATTGCATTTTGCGCAAAATTTGCGGCGACCAAAAAACGTAATTTTGGCGTTTGGAATTTTTTTGCCGCTACGCCATTTACTGATCAGATTAATTGATTTTATATTTTGATAGATCGGGCATTTCTGATCGAGACGATACCAAATGTGTATATTTTTTTAACCCTTCAATTTTCAATGGAGGGAAAGGGGGGTGATTTGAACTTTTAGGTTTTTTATTTTTTTTTAATTTTTTAAAACTTTTTTTTTATTTTACTAGTCCCCCTAGGGGGCTATAGCTAGGGAGCAATCCGATCGCTCTGCCCTATCTGCTGATCACAGCTACAGAGCTGAGAACTGCAGATTTGGTGCTTTACTTTCAATGCCGGCTGTATTCCGTCATTGAGAAGAAGTGAGTCATGTTAGCTACAGGCGTCATTACATGACCTTGTGCTACCATGGCAACCACCGAAAGTCACGTGATCATGTCACGTGACTTACGGTGGGGGCGGGGTATGTGACTGTCATGGCGGCGCACATATACATATCGCTGCCAGATTTTGGCAGCGAGATGTAAGGGGTTAATGGCCGCGGGTGGAAGCGATTCCACCCGCGAGAAGAAGGCACATATGTCAGCTGTTGAAAACAGCTGATATGTGCGCGGATCGCCGCCGCCTGCTGCGACAGGGGGCGGGGCTTAACGGTACACGATCCATGACGTACCCAGTAAGTCATGGTTCGTTAAGGGGTTAAACCTACAGTGATTAAAGGGGTGGTCCGAAGCCACAGTAATTTTCATTCTAAATCACTATTTAGTACTTTCATTACAAAAAAAGAAGGGAATTTTGTTACTTACCGTAAATTCCTTTTCTTCTAGCTCTTATTGGGAGACCCAGACGATTGGGGTATAGCTACTGCCCTCCGGAGGCCACACAAAGCACTACACTAAAAAGTGCAAGGCCCCTCCCCCTCTGGCTATACCCCCCCGTGGTATCACGGGTTCTCCAGTTTTAGTGCCAAAGCAAGAAGGAGGAAGCCAATAACTGGTTTAAACAAATTAACTCCGAATAACGTCGGAGAACTGAAAAACCGTTCAACATGAACAACATGTGTACCCGCAAACAACCAAGAAATCCCGAAGGACAACAGGGCGGGTGCTGGGTCTCCCAATAAGAGCTAGAAGAAAAGGAATTTACGGTAAGTAACAAAATTCCCTTCTTCTTCAGCGCTCTATTGGGAGACCCAGACGATTGGGACGTCCAAAAGCTGTCCCTGGGTGGGTAAAGAGATACCTCATGTTAGAGCTGCAAAACAGCCCTCCCCTACGGGGATGTCACTGCCGCCTGCAGGACTCTTCTACCTAAGCTGGCATCCGCCGAAGCATAGGTATGCACCTGATAATGTTTGGTGAAAGTGTGCAGACTCGACCAGGTAGCTGCCTGGCACACCTGTTGAGCCGAAGCCTGGTGTCGTAGCGCCCAGGACGCACTCACGGCTCTGGTTGAATGGGCTTTCAGCCCTGAAAGAACCGGAAGCCCTGCAAAACGGTAGGCTTCCAGAATTGGTTCTTTGATCCATCGAGCCAGGATGGCTTTAGAAGCCTGCAACCTCTTGCGCGTACCAGCGACAAGAGCATCGGAACGGCGTACGGGCGCCGTGCGTGAAATGTAGATTCTGAGTGCTCTCACCAGATCTAGCAAACGTAAATCATTCTCATACCGGTGAACCGGATGAGTGCAAAAGGACGGTAAGGAGATATCCTGATTAAGATGAAACGAGGATACTACCTTAGGGAGAAACTCCGGAATGATGCGCAGCACTACCTTGTCCTGGTGAAACACCAGGAAGGGAGCCTTGGATGACAGAGCTGCCAGCTCAGACACTCGCCGAAGCGATGTGATCGCAACGAGAAACGCCACCTTCTGTGACAGGCGAGAAAAGGAAACTTCCTTCAGAGGCTCGAAAGGCGGCTTCTGGAGAGCAACTAGAACCCTGTTCAGATCCCATGGATCCAACGGCCGCTTGTACGGGGGTACGATATGACAAACCCCCTACGGGAACGTGCGCACCTTAGAAAGACGTGCTAGACGCTTCTGAAAAAACACGGATAGTGCTGAGACTTGCCCTTTGAGGGAGTCTAGCGACAAGCCCTTTTCTAACTCCTATTGTAGGAAGGAAAGAAAGATAGGCAATGCAAATGGCCAGGGAGACACTCCCTGAGTAGAGCACCAGATTAAGAAAAACTTTCCACGTTCTGTGGTAGATCTTAGCAGACGTGGGCTTCCTAGCCTGTCTCATGGTGGCAACGACCCCTTGGGATAATCCTGAAGACGCTAGGATCCAGGACACACAAGCCACACAGTCAGGTTCAGGGCCGCAGAATTCCGATGGAGAAAACGGCCCTTGAGACAGTAAGTCTGGTCGGTCTGGTAGTGACCCCGGTCGGCCGACCGTGAGATGCCACAGATCCGGGTACCACGATCTCCTCGGCCAGTCTGGTGCGACGAGTATGACGCGGCTGCAATCGGATCTGATTTTTGCGCAGTACTCTGGGCAAGAGTGCCAGAGGTGGAAACACATATGTGAGCCGGAACTGCGACCAATCTTGCACTAAAGCGTCTGCCGCCAGAGCTCTGTGATCGCGCGATCGTGCCATAAATGCCGGGACCTTGTTGGTGTGCCGAGACGCCATTAGGTCGACGTCCGGCCCCCCCCCCCAGCGGCAACAGATTTCCTGAAACACGTCCGGGTGAAGGGACCATTCCCCCGCGTCCATGCCCTGGCGACTGAGGAAGCCTGCTTCCCAGTTTTCTACGCCCGGGATGTGAACTGCGGATATGGTGGATGCTGTGTCCTCCACCCACATGAGGATTCGCCGGACTTCCTGGAAGGCTGCTGACTGCGTGTCCCTCCTTGGTGGTTGATGTATGCCACCGCTGTGGAGATGTCCGACTGGATTCGGATCTGCTCCCTTCTAGCCACTTTTGGAAAGCTAATAGGGTAAGATACCCTGCCCCGATTTCCAGCACATCGAACTGAAGGGTGGACTCCTGCTGAGTCCACGTCCCCTGAGCCATGTGGCGGAGACAAACTGCTCCCCACCCTGACAGACTCGTATCTGTCGTGACCACTGCCCAGGATGGGGGCTATGGCAATGAGGTGGGAATAAGCCACTATTGCAGAGAGTCCTCGGCCGTCAGGGAAAGGGAGACTTCCCGTCCAGGGAGGTTGACTGCCCATCCCATTGGCGGAGAATGTCCGATTGCCGTTGGCGCAGATGGAACTGCGCAAAGAGAACTGCCTCGATGGCTGCCACCATCTTCCTTAGGAAGTGCATGAGGCGCCTTAAGGGGTGCGACTGGCCTTGAAGGAGAGACTGCACCTCTGTCCGCAGTGAACGCTGCTGGTTCAGCGGAAGCTTCACTATGGCTGATGGAGTATGAAACTCCATGCCGAGATACGTTAGTGATTGAGTCGGAGACAGATTTGACCTTGCCAAATTGATGATCCACCCGAAAGTCTGGAGAGTCTCCAGCGTAACATTCAGGCTGCGTTGGCATGCCTCGAGGGAGGTTGCTTTGACGAGTAGATCGTCCAAGTACGGAATCACCGGGTGTCCGTGAGAGTGCAAGACTGCTACCACTGCTGCCATGACCTTGGTGCCCACCCGTGGGGCTGTCGCCAGACTGAATGGCAGAGCTACGAACAGAAGATGTTCGTCTCCTATCACAAAACGTAGAAAACGTTGGTGCTCCGTAGCAATTGGCACGTGGAGATAGGCATCTTTGATGTCTGTTGAGGCAAGGAAGTCTCCTCGAGACATTGAGGCAATGACGGATCGGAGGGATCCCATCCGGAACCGCCTGGCGTTCGCATGCTCGTTGAGCAGTTTCAGAACCAGAACAGGACGGAAGGAACCGTCCATTTTTGGAGCCACAAGGAGATTGGAGTACAAACCCTCGCCCTCGTTCCTGAGGGGGGACAGGGATCACCACTCCTTCTGCTCTTAGAGCGTCCACCGCCTGCAGCAGGGCATCTGCTCGGTGGAGAGGTGGGGCCGTTCTGAAGAATGGAGTCGGAGGACGAGAACAGAACACTGTCCTGTGCACGTGAGCACAATGTCCGTCACCCACCGGTCTGTGACCTGTGGCAGCTAAATGTCGCCAAAGGCGGGGGAGTCTGCCATCAACCGCGGATGCGGAGAGAGAGAGAGAGCTGAGAGTCATGAGGAGACCGCCTTGGTAGCGGTTCCTCCGGCTGCCTTCCTTGGGCGTGATTGAGCCCGGCCGGAATCTGAGCCCGTCTGAGGTTTTGTAGCCCTTTTGCACGAGGACAATTGGGACCTGCCCGAGTTTGGGAAGGACCGAAACCTCGACTGTACTTTTAGGACAGCATTAATAGGGTAAGTCGCAGTGCAGACATTGCGGAGTTACGGACGCCTCTGCGGTACAGATGTACATGTGCTCAAGGCCAGCTGCGCAAGAACAGCTGAAAAGGTTAGGTTGCCTATACGGCTGTGAATGCCGGAGCAACCGACACGCCGATAGCCTCCTAGACAGATTTCAACCAGAGTCCATCTGTCTGTGAATGGCATCTTTAAGTGAAGCCCCATCTCCAGTGCAACTATGGCTCTATATGCAAGCCTGGAGATTGGAGAATCCACCTTTGGACCCTGGGTCCAGCGCTGACCACGTCAGGGGAAAAAAGGGATAACGTGTATCCTAAAAACGTTTGGAGAAGACGCTTATCTGGTAAGCGTGGTGTTCCTGGACTGCTTCTCTGAAGTCAGCGTGGCCAGAAAAATACTCAATATCTGCGTGAGACACTGAAAAGGAACTTCTCCTGTTCGTCTCCTATCTCCACTGGGGGAGCTGAGGGAGAAAGATCCAACCTTCCATTGGTGGACGGTATAGGATCATTCCGTATGGCGTTACCACCCGGTGTATCCGGATTGAGAGCGATGTCAGTATCAAAGCCCTGAAGAGCTGCCTTTTGTTCAAGTAGATTGCCCATGGGTGCAAGTCTCTATATTATGACTACTCCGTCCCTGTCCATGGACAGGGTTGACAGGAGGTTTCTTTGGCCACAACTAGTAGAGCCCCGGCAGACGAAGTGCTAGAGACCCCGGCAGACGACGTGCTACAGGGGAGCATGCACACAATGGGACGGTGTCATGAACAGCATCCCATGTAGTAAAAACAGCACTGAAAACTGTGTTGCTTTTTTGCCGCTGCCGACTAGCTATCTAGAAGTATATAGCCAAGATTGGTGACCGTACATTGCAATGTATAGCATACAGGCATAAAGTACAAATGACCACTGCAGCACAAGCAATACAAGCAGCATAGAAGCCTGTGCCCTGGCACCCCTGCTCTTCTGCTGCTGTATACTAGTCATCTAGGGGAATATAGCCCAGAAGAGTGACCCTACAGTGCAATGTATAGCATACAAGCACAAGTACAAATGAACACTGCAGCACATGCAATCCAAGCAGCATAGAAGCCTGTGCCCTGGCACCTCTGCTCTTCTGCTGCTGTATACTAGTCATCTAGGGGAATATAGCCCAGAAGAGTGACCATACAGTGCAATGTATAGCATACAAGCACAAGTACAAATGCACACTGCAGCCCATGCAATACAAGCAGCATAGAAAAAAACCTGTGCCCCAGCACCCTTGGTTTTCTGCTGCTGTAGTCTAGCCATTCCAGAAGAATATAGCTAAGACTAGCGACTGTACAGTGCAATGTATAGCATATCAGCATAAACACAAATGAACACCTCAGTCGTGCAAAACAAGCAGCCTAGAAAGCCTGTGCTCTAGCACACCTGCTTTCCTGCTGCTGATGTGTCGCTCCCCAAGCGGGCATATAGCGACCTATGTAGTTAAAAACAACACATGTATACACTGCAGTTATATCGTGGTCAGCACTATGTGTGCCTCTTACCGCCCGCCTATAAGCGGGTGTATGATCGCCACTGTCCTGCCTTGGTGCCCCGAGCTCTGCAGAAATGGCTGCCGGCTTCTTCCCCAGCTCGTGTGAGTAGGGGCGGGCCGTGGGCGTGCCCCCAAGGCAGAGCGGGAATCCGGCGTCCGACAGAGTGCAGTGAGAGGGCTGGAGCATGTAAAAAGGCTCCAGCCCTCGGCGCTGCTGATTGCTCAGCGCCTGTCCCCTTCCCTGAGTGACAGGGAGGGGGCGGGAACGAAGCGGCACTAGGCCGCAGAAGCCGGGGACTGGAGTTATAAGCGCCGCCGCCGTAAAAGCGCGGTCGGCGCCCAGTCCCCGGCGAACTACAAGTCCCAGCCGCGCCGCCGCTCCCGGAGCGTCCGGCGCGGTAGTTCCCAAAACACAAAGTCACTCAGCAAGGCTGCAGTGACTGTAACCCTTTACTGTCCCCGGCGCACTAGCACACCCAGCAAGTCTGGAGTGTGCTGTGCCTGTGTGTACGGGGACACAGAGTACCTGTAATGGTGCAGGGCCATGTCCCTGAACGGTACTCCAGCTCCGTATCCAGCAGGTTCAAATGGGTCTGTGGATGGAGCCCGGCGTCAGAGCTTTGAGGCCGGCAGGATCCCACTTCCACAGAGCCCCTCAGGGGGATGTGGAAGGAAAGCAGCATGTGGGCTCCAGCCTCCGTACCAGCAATAGGTACCTCAACCTTACAACACCATCCAGGGGTGAGAAGGGAGCATGCTGGGGACACTATATGTGTCCTCTTTTCTTCCATCCGAAATAGTCAGCAGCTACTGCTGACTAAAATCTGTGGAGCTATGCGTGGATGTCTGACCTCCTTCGCACACAAAGCTAAAACTGGAGAACCCGTGATACCACGGGGGGGTATAGCCAGAGGGGGAGGGGCCTTGCACTTTTTAGTGTAGTGCTTTGTGTGGCCTCCGGAGGGCAGTAGCTATACCCCAATCGTCTGGGTCTCCCAATAGAGCGCTGAAGAAAAATCCATAGCCTTCCCTAACTACTATTCTATTTTTTTTCCCCATTTCCTTTTTAATAATGCCTTGTTTGAGAATCCCAGTGCATGCTGGGATACTCAAATGAACCGTCATAAGGGGGTAGTAGAGGCTGCGGTCACTGACAGACTGACCCCTCCCTGAAATGAGTCGGTCACTGGCAGATTCAGACCACTCAGCTGGGTAAAAGCGCCACACATGGGGAAAAAAAAAACAAAAAAAAAAAAAAAACTTTGGGGGTGGGGTTTGTGGGGGGCATTTTTTCCAGGACAAAGTGACATTTTTATTGGTACCATCTTTTTTTCTATGCACCTTTGGATTAATGTTTTTGAACATTTTTCGTTTATTATAAGATATGTGTGTTTTTGGTTTATATATATAGTGATGCCTCTGTTTTCGTTGATAATCCGTCTGCATACAATCAATAAAAACTGAAACCGACTAAAACTGAAGCAATTATTTCCATAGAAATCAATGTAAACCCAATTAATTTGTTTTACACATTCTAAAATACACAAAGACACATTTTATAGGGAATAAAGATCGTGATTAATACTAAAAAAAATTTAAGAAATGAATATAAAAGGAATATTAAATGAATATAAAATAAAATGTATTTATTCTTTACATTAGTATCTAACATTTCTTAAATATATTTTTAAATTGACAAGCGGCGTGACACTCACATAATGCCACAGAGCAGGAAAATATGTGGATCACCCTTTGTTATTTGCAAAAATAGCAGCGTAGTCACGTGGGCATGCAGACAAAAACAGACGAAAACCGAGGCAAATATTTAGTGGAAAAAAAATCAACAGAAACCAATGTCAACAAAAACAGGGGTAGCACTGTACTGTATGTAATATTTTTGCTGGTAAAGAAGGGAATTTTGTTACTTACCGTAAATTCCTTTTCTTCTAGCTCTTATTGGGAGACCCAGACGATTGGGTGTATAGCACTGCCTCCGGAGGCCACACAAAGCAATTACACTAAAAAGTGTAAGGCCCCTCCCCTTCTGGCTATACACCCCCAGTGGGATCACTGGCTCACCAGTTTTAGTGCAAAAGCAAGAAGGAGGAAAGCCAATAACTGGTTTAAACAAATTCACTCCGAGTAACATCGGAGAACTGAAAACCGTTCAACATGAACAACATGTGTACCCGCAAACAAACCAAAAATCCCGAAGGACAACAGGGCGGGTGCTGGGTCTCCCAATAAGAGCTAGAAGAAAAGGAATTTACGGTAAGTAACAAAATTCCCTTCTTCTTCGGCGCTCTATTGGGAGACCCAGACGATTGGGACGTCCAAAAGCTGTCCCTGGGTGGGTAAAGAAATACCTCATGTTAGAGCTGCAAGACAGCCCTCCCCTACGGGGAGGCAACTGCCGCCTGCAGGACTCTTCTACCTAGGCTGGCGTCCGCCGAAGCATAGGTATGCACCTGATAATGTTTGGTGAAAGTGTGCAGACTCGACCAGGTGGCTGCCTGGCACACCTGTTGAGCCGTAGCCTGGTGTCGTAATGCCCAGGATGCACCCACGGCTCTGGTAGAATGGGCCTTCAGCCCTGATGGAACCGGAAGCCCAGCAGAACGGTAGGCTTCAAGAATTGGTTCTTTGATCCATCGAGCCAGGGTGGCCTTAGAAGCCTGCGACCCTTTGCGCTTACCAGCGACAAGGACAAAGAGTGCATCCGAACGGCGCAAGGGCGCCGTGCGGGAAATGTAGATTCTGATTGCTCTCACCAGATCTAACAAATGTAAATCCTTCTCATACCGATGAACTGCATGAGGACAAAACGAAGGCAAAGAGATATCCTGATTAAGATGAAAAGAGGATACCACCTTCGGGAGAAACTCCTGAATAGGGCGCAGCACAACCTTGTCCTGGTGGAAGACCAGGAAGGGAGCCTTGGATGATAGTGCTGCCAGCTCAGACACTCTCCGAAGAGATGTGATCGCTACCAGAAAAGCCACTTTCTGTGATAGTCTAGAAAGTGAAACCTCCTTCAGAGGCTCGAAGGGCGGCTTCTGGAGGGCAACTAGTACCCTGTTCAGATCCCATGGATCTAACGGCCGCTTGTACGGGGGTACGATATGGCAAACCCCCTGTAGGAACGTGCGCACCTTAGGAAGGCGTGCCAAACGCCTCTGAAAAAAGACGGATAGCGCCGAGACCTGACCTTTAAGGGAGCCGAGCGACAAACCATTTTCTAACCCAGATTGCAGGAAAGAAAGAAAGGTAGGCAATGCAAATGGCCAGGGAGACACTCCCTGAGCAGAGCACCAGGATAAAAATATCCTCCACGTTCTGTGGTAGATCTTAGCGGACGTGGGCTTCCTAGCCTGTCTCATGGTGGCAACGACCCCTTGGGACAATCCTGAAGAAGTTAGGATCCAGGACTCAATGGCCACACAGTCAGGTTCAGGGCCGCAGAATTCCGATGGAAAAACGGCCCTTGGGACAGTAAGTCTGGTCGGTCTGGGAGTGCCCACGGTTGGCCGACCGTGAGCTGCCACAGATCCGGATACCACGCCCTCCTCGGCCAGTCTGGGGCGACAAGTATGACGCGGCTGCAATCGGATCTGATCTTGCGTAGCACTCTGGGCAAGAGTGCCAGAGGTGGAAACACATAAGGGAGCCGGAACTGCGACCAATCTTGCACTAGGGCGTCTGCCGCCAGCGCTCTTTGATCGCGAGACCGTGCCATGAAGGTTGGGACCTTGTTGTTGTGCCGTGACGCCATTAGGTCGACGTCCGGCACCCCCCAGCGGCGACAGATTTCCTGAAACACGTCTGGGTGAAGGGACCATTCCCCTGCGTCCATGCCCTGGCGACTGAGGAAGTCTGCTTCCCAGTTTTCTACGCCGGGGATGTGAACCGCGGATATGGTGGAGGCTGTGGCTTCCACCCACATCAGAATCCGCCGGACTTCCTGGAAGGCTTGCCGACTGCGTGTCCCCCCTTGGTGGTTGATGTATGCCACCGCTGTGGAGTTGTCCGACTGAATTCGGATCTGCCTTCCTTCCAGCCACTGCTGGAAGGCTAGTAGGGCAAGATACACTGCTCTGATTTCCAGAACATTGATCTGAAGGGTGGACTCCTGCTGAGACCACGTACCCTGAGCCCTGTGGTGGAGAAAGACTGCTCCCCACCCTGACAGACTCGCGTCTGTCGTGACCACCGCCCAAGACGGTGGCAGGAAGGATCTTCCCTGTGATAATGAGGTGGGAAGAAGCCACCACTGCAGAGAGTCTTTGGCCGTCTGGGAAAGGGAGACTTTCCTGTCCAGGGATGTTGACTTCCCGTCCCATTGGCGGAGAATGTCCCATTGAAGTGGACGCAGATGAAACTGCGCAAACGGAACCGCCTCTATTGCCGCCACCATCTTCCCGAGGAAGTGCATGAGGCGTCTTAAGGAGTGCGGCTGACTTTGAAGGAGAGCCTGCACCCCAGTCTGTAGAGACCGCTGCTTGTCCAGCGGAAGCTTCACTATCGCTGAGAGAGTATGAAACTCCATGCCAAGATACGTTAGTGATTGGGTCGGTGACAGATTTGACTTTGGGAAGTTGATGATCCACCCGAACGCCTGGAGAGTCTCCAGTGCAACATTCAGGCTGAGTTGGCATGCCTCTTGAGAGGGTGCCTTGACCAGTAGATCGTCCAAGTAAGGGATCACAGAGTGTCCGTGAGAGTGCAAGACTGCTACCACTGCCGCCATGATCTTGGTGAACACCCGAGGGGCTGTCGCCAGACCAAATGGCAGAGCTACGAACTGAAGATGGTCGTCTCCTATCACGAAGCGTAGAAAGCATTGGTGCTCTGTAGCAATCGGCACGTGGAGATAAGCATCTTTGATGTCTATTGATGCTAGGAAATCTCCTTGAGACATTGAGGCAATGACTGAGCGGAGGGATTCCATCCGGAACCGCCTGGCGTTCACATGCTTGTTGAGCAGTTTTAGGTCCAGAACAGGACGGAAGGAGCCGTCCTTTTTTGGAACCACAAAGAGATTGGAGTAAAATCCTCGCCCCCGTTCCTGAGGGGGGACAGGGATCACGACTCCTTCTGCTCTTAGAGAGTCCACCGCCTGCAGCAGGGCATCTGCTCGGTTGGGGTGTGGGGAGGTTCTGAAGAACCGAAGTGGAGGCCGAGAATTGAACTCGATTCTGTACCCGCGAGACAGAATGTCTGTTACCCACCGGTCTTTGACCTGTGACAGCCAAATGTCGCAAAAGCGGGAGAGCCTGCCACCGACCGAGGATGCGGAGGGAGGAGGCCGAAAGTCATGAGGTAGCCGCTTTGGAAGCGGTTCCTCCATTTGCTTTCCTGGGGCGTGAGTGAGCCCGCCAGGAATCTGAGCTCCCTTGTTCTTTCTGAGTCCTTTTGGACGAGGAGAATTGGGCCTTGCCCGAGCCTCGAAAGGACCGAAACCTCGACTGCCACTTTTTCTGTTGAGGTTTACTTGCTCTGGGCTGTGGTAAGGAAGAGTCCTTACCCTTGGACTGTTTTATGATTTCAGCCAATGGCTCACCAAACAGTCTGTCTCTAGATAATGGCAAGTTGGTTAAGCATTTTTTGGAACCAGCATCTGCTTTCCAGTCCTTTAACCACAAGGCTCTGCGCAAAACCACAGAATTGGCGGACGCCATAGCGGTACGGCTCGTAGATTCTAGGACAGCATTGATAGCATAGGTCGCAAACGCAGACATTTGCGAAGTTAGGGACGCCACTTGCGGCACTGCTGGATGTATGAAAGCATCCACCTGTGCTAAACCAGCTGAAATAGCTTGGAGTGCCCACACGGCCGCGAATGCTGGAGCAAACGACGCGCCGATAGATTCATAGACAGATTTCAACCAAAGGTCCATCTGTCTGTCGTTGGCATCTTTAAGTGAAGCGCCATCCTCTACTGCGACTATGGATCTAGCCGCAAGCTTGGAAATTGGGGGATCCACCTTTGGACACTGGGTCCAGCGTTTGGCCACCTCAGAGGGAAAAGGATAACGGGTATCCTTAGAACGTTTAGAGAAACGCTTGTCTGGATGAGCGTCGTGTTTCTGGATCGATTCTCTGAAGTCAGAGTGGTCCAAAAAAGCACTTAATTTACGCTTGGGATATAGGAAATGGAACTTCTCCTGCTGTGCAGCTGCCTCCTCTGCAGAAGGGGCTGGGGGAGAAATATCCAACAGCCTATTAATTGCCGATATAAGGTCATTAACCATGGCGTCACCATCAGGGGCATCCAGATTGAGAGGGGCCTCAGGATTAGAATCCTGATCACCGTCCTCAGTCTCATCACAGAGAGACTCTTGTCGCTGAGACCCTGAGCAGTGTGAAGACGTGGAGGGTCTTTCCCAGCGAGCTCGCTTAGGCTGCCTGGGACTGTCATCTGAGTCAGAGACTTCAGCCTGTGATGCTTGAGACCCCCCTGAAGTACGGATTAGTTCCAACTGAGGGGGACCGGAGAGCATAGACACAGCAGTGTCCATGGTCTGAGCAACTGGCCTGGACTGCAAGGTCTCCAGGATTTTTGCCATAGTCACAGACATTTTATCAGCAAAAACTGCAAAGTCTGTCCCCGTCACCGGGGCAGGGTTCACAGGCGTCTCTGCCTGGGCTACCACCACAATAGGCTCTGGCTGACGAAGTGCCACTGGGACTGAACATTGCACACAATGAGAGTCGTTGGAGCCTGCTGGTAGATTAGCCCCACATGCAGTACAAACAGTGTACACAGCCTGTGCCTTGGCACCCTTGCGTTTTGCGGATGACATGTTGCTGCCTCCTCAGAGCAGTACAGGGTGTCCAGCCAAGAAGCGACCTTACAGTGCAAATATATATATATATGGTACCAAGAAAAAAGTACACTAATATAACACTGAGGCACTAGTGGGGCCAGCACTAAAGTGCTGCTTACCGCCCGCTTAGGAGCGGGTGTGTGGTCGCCGAAATCCCTTTAGTCTGGGTCTCCCAGAGCCTGCTGCCTTTCCCCAGCCAGACCGCATGTGTAATGGCTGCCGGCGTCCTTGAGGAGAGGGGGGGCGGGCCCTGGGCGCAGGGCTGTGGAGTCGGAGTCGGAGTCGTGGAGTCGGAGTCGGAGTCGGAGCTCATTTTGGTGGAGTCGGAGTCGGAGTCGGAGTCGGTATAAAATGCACCGACTCCGACTCCTAAAATATATAATAAATTGGGGACAGGAGTGCAATGCAGAATGTGCTGAATATTTTACTAAATAACAACATTTAGTATAATGCTTATATTTAAGTGAAAAATTTATTGTAGTACAATGTGAACATCAGACATTTAATTGTTTTTATGATACAATAATCAAGATATTTGGATAGAACATAAAATATTTATTGGAATACAACTTTAGAACACAAAAAAACTAATAAATTGTAAATATGTAATATATATAATATATATATATATACAGTGTGTATACACACACACAAGATATATATGTAATCTACTGTATATTACATAGTGTATTACATATTTACAATTTATTACAGTTTTTTGTGTTCTAAAGTTGTATTCCAATAAATATATTTTATGTTCTATCCAAATATCTTGATTATTGTATCATAAAAATTATTAAATGTCTGATGTTCACATACACATATTCATGTACTACAATAAATTTTTCACCTAACTATAAGCAATATATGTAGGAGTCGGAGTCGGAGCCGGAGTCGGAGTCGGAGCCGGAGTCGGAGTCGGTGCAAGAGAATTTGAGGAGTCGGAGTCGGAGTCGGAGTCGAAGGTTTGGCTTACCGACTCCACAGCCCTGCCTGGGCGTATACAGACGAAGAGCGGGAAGCCTGCTTCCCACTGTGCCTAGTGAGAGGGCTGGAGCATGTAAATAAAGCTCCAGCCCTCGGCGCTGCCTATTGAGCAGCGTCTCTCCCCTACCCTGATTGACAGGGTGGGGGCGGGAACGAAGCGGCGCTAGGCCGCAGAAGCCGGGGGCTAAAGTTAGAAGCGCCGCCGCCGTAAAAGCGCGGTCGGCGCAAAGTCCCCGGCGCACCACAAGTCGCAGCTGCGCCGCCGCTCCAGTAGCGGTCGGCGCAGTAGTTCCCAACATGTAACGTCACTCAGCAAAGCTGCAGTGACCTAACCCCAGCGCACAGCGCTACTGTCCCCGGCGCACTATAACGCTCAGCAAGCCTTGAGAGTGTCCGTGCCTGCCGGGGACACAGAGTACCTGAAAGTTGCAGGGCCTTGTCCCTGAACGGCACTCCCGCTCCAAATCCAGCAGGTTCTCTGGGTCTGTGGATGGAGCCCGGCCCCAGGGCTTGGGGGCCGGCAAGATCCCACTTCCACAGAGCCCTCCAGGGGATGTGGAAGGAAAACAGCATGTGGGCTCCAGCCTCTGTACCAGCAATAGGTACCTCAACCTTACAAGCACCACCGCGGGTGAGAAGGGAGCATGCTGGGGGCCCCATATGGGCCCTCTTTTCTTCCATCCGATATAGCCAGCAGCTACTGCTGACTACAAACAGTGGAGCTATGCGTGGATGTCTGACCTCCTTCGCACAAAGCAGAAAAACTGGTGAGCCAGTGATCCCACTGGGGGTGTATAGCCAGAAGGGGAGGGGCCTTACACTTTTTAGTGTAATTGCTTTGTGTGGCCTCCGGAGGCAGTGCTATACACCCAATCGTCTGGGTCTCCCAATAGAGCGCCGAAGAAAATAAAATTCATACTTTAGGATTTTTATTTTTACATTTTATCCCCTCTTTGTAAGTAATGTGCACCATCCTTGTCCCCTTGTAGTAATGTGCCCTGTCCTGGTCCTCATCCTGTAGTAATGTGCCCCATCCTGGTCCTGTATTAATGTGCCCCATCCTGGTCCTGTAGTAATGTGCCCCATCCTGGTCCTGTAGTAATGTGCCCCATCCTGGTCCTGTAGTAATGTGTCCCATCCTGGTCCTGTAGTAATGTGTCCCATCCTGGTCCTGTAGTAATGTGTCCCATCCTGGTCCTGTAGTAATGTGTCCCATCCTGGTCCTGTAGTAATGTGCCCCATCCTGGTCCTGTAGTAATGTGCCCCATCCTGGTCCTGTAGTAATGTGCCCCATCCTGGTCCTCATCCTATAGTAATGTGCCCCATCCTGGTCCTCATACTATTGTAATGTCCCCATCTTGGTCCTCATCCTATAGTAATGTGTCCATCCTTGTCTCCACCCTGTAGTAATGTGCTTCATTCTTGTGTCTATCCTGTGGTAATGTGTCCATCCTTGTGCCTATTGCAGGTCCTCCACTTGTAGCAATGTTCCCTTTTACTGGTCATCTTCTTGTAGCAATGTCCCTCCTGGTCTGCTATTGTGCCATTACACACACACACACACAGCAAAACATTCTTCTCACCTGTCCTCTGTTCCCTCGGCGTCCTCTTTCCTGCTTCATGCGGCCCACAGGCACGTGGACGCGATAATGATCGTAGCCTCTGTCGGCGTTTCATCTGAAATTCAGATGAACTTTTTTCCGGCGATGCAAAGTCAAATTCTCTCTGCACATGTATTCCAATAGCAGACACTGGCCAATCAGAGGCAAGCAGCTGAGGTCATACGCGTCAGTTGCTTGCCTCTGACTGGCCAGCGGCTGCCATCAAGTTGTGCAGAAAGCTTGACTCGTCTGAAATAAAGCGCTGACAGCTGTGGCTCCTGCCACGATCGTTACTGCATCCACAGCCCTGCGGGTCGCAAGGAGAAGTCTGAGGGGCCGCATGTGGCCAGCATGTTTGAGTCCCATGGCCTAGTCTCTGCCCTCTCTCTGAAACAGTCATCAGTGACGCTCATATTCGGGGTTGGGCTGGTCTCTCCATGCTGTGCTATGTGCATAATGACAGGGCACTATGTTGACGGCTCAGATCAGCAATAATGAGTCGGCAACAGAGTTGTCAGAATACCTGGCATAGAGAGACCAGTGATGTCATTTGCAGGGGCATTTAAGCCTCTTAATCAACCGTCACTGATGGCACTTGGTTTCAGACAGGGGACATAGAACATGACAGTGACCACAGCCTCTGCCCCGTGAGGACGCTTCCTTTGAGTATCCCAGCATGCACTGGCATTCTCAATTAAATAGTCAAAGTAGGGAAAAAAAAAAAATATATAAAAGCAGTTCGTGTAGTGAGGGAACGGTAGGGACTTTTCAATGTTAGCATATTATATGAGTTTAGATTATGGCACTAAATAGATAGAGATTTAGAGTGAAAATTACTTTAACCTTCGGACCACCTCTTTAAACACTTGAAAGTTACCTTGTAGATAAGTGGCAAATTGTCATGTCGAGTGGATATGCTAAATTTAAGAATACAATCTGCATGCATTGCTATACAGATCTCTTAGACCTGATAAGGATGCTGTATTTACTTTGAAAACTTCCATAGTGGTTGAATAATACTTTGTGAACGAATAACAATCTCCACACTCCAGGGTAGATGGACAGCTCCTGTGAAAGCTGCGGCTTGTATTGAGCAATGCAACATCTCAGCAGTCAGGTAGGGTTTGTGGATACTGAATAGACTTAAAATACATTCTTAAAGGGAACCTGTGACCACTTTTTTGTCCTATAAGCTGCGGCCACCACCACCGGGCTCTTATATACAGCATTCTAAAGAAGGGAATTTTGTTTACTTACCGTAAATTCCTTTTCTTCTAGCTCCAATTGGGAGACCCAGACAATTGGGTGTATAGGCTAAAGGTACCTTCACACATAACGACTTACCTGCGATCCCAAAAACGATGCGACCTGATAGGGATCGCAGATAAGTCGCTGGTAGGTCGCTGGTGAGATGTCACACAGTGAGATCTTACCAGCGATGCAGAACAATACAGATCGCAGTAGCGACCTGTATAACGATCTCAGCAGTCACTGTGACCCTGTCACACAGTGTCAAACACAGCGATGTGTCCTGCCCAGCAGGACATCGCCTTTGAAGAAAATGGCCTGGACCATTCTGCAACGACTAGAGATCTCACAGCAGGGGCCTGATCGCTGGTAAGTGTCACACATAACGAGATCGCTAACGGGATCGCAACTGCGTCACCAAAACGGTGACTCAGCTGCGATCTCGCTAGCGATCTCGTTATGTGTGACAGTACCTTATGCCTCCGGAGGCCGCACAAAGTATTACACTAAAAGTGTAAAGCCCCTCCCCTTCTGCCTATACACCCCCCCGTGCTCCCACGGGCTCCTCAGTTTTGGTGCAAAAGCAAGAAGGAGGAAAAAATTATAAACTGGTTAAAGTAAATTCAATCCGAAGGAATATCGGAGAACTGAAACCATTCAACATGAACAACATGTGTACACTAAAAAACAGGGGCGGGTGCTGGGTCTCCCAATTGGAGCTAGAAGAAAAGGAATTTACGGTAAGTAAACAAAATTCCCTTCTTCTTTGTCGCTCCATTGGGAGACCCAGACAATTGGGACGTCCAAAAGCAGTCCCTGGGTGGGTAAAATAATACCTCGTAATAGAACCGTAAAACGGCCCCTTCCTACAGGTGGGCAACCGCCGCCTGAAGGACTCGTCTACCTAGGCTGGCATCCGCCGAAGCATAGGTATGCACCTGATAGTGTTTCGTGAAAGTGTGCAGGCTCGACCAGGTAGCCGCCTGACACACCTGCTGAGCCGTAGCCTGGTGCCTCAAAGCCCAGGACGCACCCACGGCTCTGGTAGGATGGGCCTTCAGCCCTGAGGGAACCGGAAGCCCAGCAGAACGGTAAGCTTCGAGAATTGGTTCCTTGATCCACCGAGCCAGGGTTGATTTGGAAGCCTGTGACCCTTTACGCTGACCAGCGACAAGGACAAAGAGGGCATCCGAGCGGCGCAGGGGCGCCGTACGAGAAATGTAGAGTCTGAGTGCTCTCACCAGATCTAACAAGTGCAAATCCTTTTCACATTGGTGAACTGGATGAGGACAAAAAGAGGGTAAGGAGATATCCTGATTGAGATGAAAGGGGGATACCAACTTAGGGAGAAATTCCTGAACCGGACGCAGAACCACCTTGTCCTGGTGAAACACCAGGAAAGGGGCTTTGCACGATAACGCTGCTAGCTCAGACACTCTCCGAAGTGAAGTGACTTATACTAGGAAAACCACTTTCTGCGAAAGGCGTGCGAGAGAAATATCCCTCATTGGCTCGAATGGTGGTTTCTGAAGAACCATCAGCACCCTGTTCAGATCCCAGGGTTCTAACGGCCGCTTGTAAGGAGGAACGATGTGACAAACCCCCTGCAGGAACGTGCGTACCTGTGGAAGTCTGGCTAGGCGCTTCTGGAAAAACACAGAGAGCGCTGAGACTTGTCCCTTAAGGGAGCCGAGCGACAAACCCTTTTCCAGTCCAGATTGAAGGAAGGACAGAAAAATGGGCAAGGCAAATGGCCAGGGAGAAAAAGCCCTGAGCAGAGCACCACGACAGTAACATTTTCCACGTCCTGTGGTAGATCTTGGCGGACGTTGGTTTCCTAGCCTGTCTCAGTGGCAATGACCTCTTGAGATAATCCTGAAAACGCTAGGATCCAGGACTCAATGGCCACACAGTCAGGTTGAGGGCCGCAGAATTCAGATGGAAAAACGGCCCTTGAGACAGCAAGTCTGGTCGGTCTGGTAGTGCCCACGGTTGGCCGACCGTGAGATGCCACAGATCCGGGTACCACGACCTCCTCGGCCAGTCTGGAGCGACGAGGATGACGCGGCGGCAGTCGGCCCTGATCTTGCGTAACACTCTGGGCAACAGTGCCAGCGGAGGAAACACATAAGGGAGCTGAAACTGCGACCAATCCTGAACTAAGGCGTCTGCCGCCATAGCTCTGGGATCTTGAGACCGTGCCATGAATGTCGGTACCTTGTTGTTGTGCCGGGACGCCATTAGGTCGACGTCCGGCATGCCCCAGTGGCAACATATCTCCTGAAACCCGTCCGAATGAAGGGACCATTCCCCTGCGTCAATGCCCTGGCGACTGAGAAAGTCTGCTTCCCAGTTTTCTACGCCTGGGATGTGAACTGCGGATATGGTGTACGCTGTGGCTTCCACCCACAGTAGAATCCGCCGGGCTTCCTGGAAGGCTTGCCGCCTGCGTGTCCCGCCTTGGTGGTTGATGTATGCCACCGCTGTGGAGTTGTCCGACCAAATTCGGATCTGCTTGCCTTCCAGCCACTGCTGGAACGTTTTTAGGGCCAGATACACTGCCCTGATCTCCAGAACATTGATCTGAAGCGAGGACTCTTGCTGAGTCCACGTACCCTGAGCCCTGTGGTGGAGAAAAACTGCTCCCCACCCTGACAGACTCGCGTCCGTCGTGACCACCGCCCAGGATGGGGGTAGGAAGGATTTCCCCTTCGATAATGAAGTGGGAAGAAGCCACCACCGAAGGGAAGCTTTGGTTGCCTGAGAGAGGTGGACGTTCCTGTCGAGGGACGTCGGTTTCCTGTCCCATTTGCGTAGGATGTCCCATTGAAGAGGACGCAGGTGAAACTGCGCGAAAGGGACTGCCTCCATTGCTGCCACCATCTTCCCCAGGAAGTGCATGAGGCGCCTCAAGGGGTGTGACTGACCTTGAAGGAGAGATTGCACCCCCGTCTGTAGTGAACGCTGCTTGTTCAGCGGAAGCTTCACTATCGCTGAGAGGGTATGAAACTCCATGCCAAGATATGTCAGCGATTGGGCCGGTGTCAGATTTGACTTTGGAAAATTGATGATCCACCCGAAACTCTGGAGAGTCTCCAGAGTAGCGTTGAGGCTGTGCTGGCATGCCTCTTGGGAGGGAGCCTTGACCAGCAGATCGTCTAAGTAAGGGATCACCGAGTGACCCTGGCAGTGGAGGACCGCGACTACTGTAGCCATGACCTTGGTGAAAACCCGGGGGGCTGTCGCCAGGCCGAACGGCAGTGCCACGAACTGGAGGTGTTCGTCTCCTATGGCGAAGCGCAGGAAGCGCTGATGCTCTGGAGCAATCGGAACGTGAAGATAAGCATCTTTGATATCGATCGATGCAAGGAAAACTCCTTGGGACATTGAGGAGATGACGGAGCGGAGGGATTCCATCCGGAACCGCCTGGTCTTTACGTGTTTGTTGAGCAGTTTTAGGTCCAGGACAGGACGGAAAGACCCGTCCTTCTTTGGAACCACAAACAGGTTGGAGTAAAAACCGTGACCCTGTTGCCGAAGAGGGACAGGGATCACCACTCCTTCTACCTTCAGAGTGTCCAACGCCTGCAGAAGAGCATCGGCTCGCTCGGGAGGCGGAGATGTTCTGAAGAATCGAGTCGGAGGACGAGAGCTGAACTCTATCCTGTAACCGTGAGACAGAATGTCTCTCACCCATCGGTCTTTTACCTGCGGCAGCCAGGTGTCGCAGAAGAGGGAGAGCCTGCCACCGACCGAGGATGCGGTGTGAGGCGTAATGCCACCGAACTGTCGGCTGCAACCGCCGTACGGCTCGCAGAGTCCAGGATAGCATTAATAGCGTAGGACGCAAATGCCGACGTTTGAGAGGTTATGGAAGCCACTTGCGGCGCAGACGTACGTGTGAGTGCGTCAATTTTGGGCTTGACCCGCTGAGATAGCTTGGAGTGCCCATACTGCTGCGAATGCTGGAGTGAAAGACGCGCCGATAGCCTCATAGATGGATTTCAACCAGAGCTTTATCTGTCTGGCAGTGGCATCCTTGAGTGAAGCGCTATCTTCAACTGCAACTATGGATCTAGCCGCCAGTCTGGAGATTGGAGGATCCACCTTGGGACACTGAGTCCAGCCCTTGACCACGTCAGGGGGAAAGGGATAACGTGTATCCTTAAGGCGCTTGGAAAAACGCTTATCTGGACAAACTCGGTGTTTCTGGACTGCCTCTCTGAAGTCGGAGTGATCCAGAAACATACTCGCTGTACGCTTGGGGAACCTGAAACGGAACTTCTCCTGCTAAGAAGCTGACTCCTCTGCTGGAGGAGCTGAGGGAGAAATATCCAACATCTTATTTATGGACGCAATAAGATCATTCACTATGGCGTCCCCATTAGGAGTATCAAGGTTGAGAGCGGCCTCAGGATCAGAATCCTGATCAGCTATTCGCTTCATCATACAGAGATTCATCTCTCTGAGACCCTGAACAATGTGATGAGGTCGAGGGGATTTCCAAGCGAGCTCGCTTGGGCGGTCTGGGACAGCGGTCCGTGTCAGAGACCTCACCCTGGGATCTATAAGACACCCCGGGGGGACATTGTTGTTCCAACTGAGGGAAACTAGGGGGCAGTGATTCCACAGTGCCCATGGTCTGAGATACCGGTCTGGACTGCAAAGCTTTTAGTATTTTAGCTATAGTCTCAGAAAGTCTGTCAGTAAAAACTGCAAACTCCGTCCCTGTCACCTGGACAAGCTGGTTGTTCCCCCTGGGCCCCCCTTAGCAGAGGCTCCGGCTGAGTAAGTGCCACAGGGGCCGAGCAGTGCACATAATGAGGGTCAGTGGAACCTGCCGGTAGCCAGGTTATACATGCGGCGCAGGCAGCATAGTAAGCCTGTGTTTTGGCACCCCTGCTTCTTGTGGGCGACATTGTTGCTCCTTTGAGCGACACAACAGGGTATATAGCCAGAAAACAACTGTGCACCATACAGTGTAACATATAGCCTGTAAACATATAAACTATAATCACACTACTGCACAAGTGGGGCCAGCACCTCAGGTGCTGCTTACCGCCCGCTTAAAGCGGTTGTGTGGCTACCAGAATCCCTGCCTGGGTCCCCCAGAGTTTGTCTCCCCTCTGCAGCGTCCAAGGGGCTGACAGGAATGGCTGCCGGCGTCCTGAGGAGAGGAGGGAGCCGTGGGCGTGACCCAGAAAGTGCGGGAGCTGGTGCCTCACTGTGCACAGTGAGGGGGGTGGAGTATGCAAAGCATGCTCCAGCCCTCAGTGCTGCCATGCTGTACAGCGTCCCGCCCTTCCCCTGACTGGCAGGGCTGGGGGCGGGAAGAAACAGAGACTAGGCCCAAAAGCCGGGGACTCGAGTTATAAGCGCGGCCGCCGTATAAGCGCGGCCGGCGCAGAGTCCCCGGCGCACTAACAGTCCCAGCCGCGCCTCAGTAAAAACAATGGCAGCGGCCGTCAGCGCGGTAGTCCCCATACACAAATACACTCAGTGACGCTGCAGTGTATAATGGCACAAACGCGGTCAGCGCCGCGGTCCCCGGTGCACTAGCACACCCAGCAATGCTGGAGTGTTGCTGTGCGCGGTCCCAACGGGGACACAGAGTACCTTAAAGTAGCAGGGCCATGTCCCTGAACGATACCCGGCTCCTATCCAGCAGGCTCCTCAGGAGTTGTGGATGAAGCACGGTCTCAGTGCCTGGAGACCGTTAGGATCCCACTTCACCCAGAGCCCTAAGGGGGATGGGGAAGGAAAACAGCATGTGGGCTCCAGCCTCCGTACCCGCAATGGATATCTCAACCTTAACAACACCGCCGACAAGAGTGGGGTGAGAAGGGAGCATGCTGGGGGCCCTATATGGGCCCACTTTTCTTCCATCCGACATAGTCAGCAGCTGCTGCTGACTAATCTGTGGAGCTGTGCGTGCATGTCTGCCTCCTTCGCACAAAGCATAAAAACTGAGGAGCCCGTGGGAGCACGGGGGGTGTATAGGCAGAAGGGGAGGGGCTTTACACTTTTAGTGTAATACTTTGTGCGGCCTCCGGAGGCATAGCCTATACACCCAATTGTCTGGGTCTCCCAATGGAGCGACAAAGAAATACTATATATAACAGCCCAGGCCGGGAGGAGAACATAAAAAACACTTTATAATACTTACCTAACAGTCGCGCGGTGGGCCTAATGGGCGTCTACGTTTTCTGGTGCAGGCGCCTCCTCTTTCGGCCATCTTCGTCCTCTTTCTGAAGCCTGTGTGCATGACGCGTCTACGTCATACACACTCGCCGGTTCTGCGCAGGCGCACTGCAATACTTTGATCTGCCCTGCTCAAGACCTGAATGCCGGCGAGTGTGGATGACGTTGGACCCGTCATGCACCACGGCTAGAGAAGAAGGAGCACAAAGATGTCCGAAAGAGGCGGAGACGCCCATTAGGCCCACCGCGCAACCGTTAGTTGAGTATTATAAAGTGTTTTTTAGGTTATACTTCCGGCCTGGGCTCTTATATACAGTATGTTAGAATGCTGTATATAAGAGCCCGGTGGTGGTGGCCGCAGCTTATAGGCCAAAAGAGTGGTGACAGGTACCCTTTAAGTTTATTTTCTTTGCAGTCTGCTTTGTGCTGTCCCTCCTATATATGTTATTTTCTCTTGTTACAGACATGTATACTGCCAGCACTAATTGAACAGTGTCAGTGTGTAGCCATTCCGCACCCTCCCCAAACTGCTAAGTCAGCTGTCCATTTATTCTTACATTTCTAGGAGAAATATGAGGATTAACAAAATGCAGGGGTCTAAGACAATATCCTCCAGAACTGTTATGGACAATAAAATATCTAATAAAACATACAGAAGAGCTGAAAGAACAGCATGACAGCATGGCCATCTTCTAATTCATCTAAAGATCAAACACTGCCTAAAATAGATCAAAAGCCATTTCTACATCTTTCAAAACTCTTTTCCCAAATCCTCCTTGATCACGTATAATGCGCAACGTTACATACGTGAGGTTTCTTCCGATCGTACAGGAGAGACATCGGAAGCTTGCTCTGCTTCATCACAACTTTATATGGGTCTTTCATGACAGCATCCATTTCTTCTTGAAACTTCTGCAGGGAGGACTGCTTAATGACACGGGTATTTCCTGGTTAAAAAAAAATAGGAGAAAACGTCTTAAGTGCCATCTCTCCGATGTTCGATTAGAAGCCATATTAAATCCTTTTAGCAGAACACTCACCAAACCACTTGATATTGGGCTCTACTCTAGCCACCGTGCCAGATGAGACAGATGACTGATACTGCAGAGGTCTAATCACTTTCCCATGTTTGCTCCTGAAAAAAAAAAAAAAAAAAACATTCAACCGAAAGAGTTAAAATAACCATGACACAACACAATCTCATGTCATCTTTTCTTAAAGAACGTTCTCTGAGATAAGAAATAACATACATATTGAACATTCTTTACCTTTATGTAGCAAAAAGATATGCTTTATCTAGTGCACCCTGTCAGAATTTTAAAGATGGCAACTGCCATCAATCACAACCCATCCTAGAGGGTACGCAATAGGACAGGCTGCGTTAACATCATCAGCTCTAGACAGACGTCAGGTCAGATCCGCGTCCGTCAGGCACTGTGAAATTACAATCTTCTGTTCAGTCAACCTGACAGGACACTGACCAGAGAGGACTAAAGGAGAGGATAAACACCTTTCTTTAGCTGACTGAGAATGAACAGTTATCTCAGCCTGACAGTTTTAGTGCATCTGCCTCGTTCTTCATACTGCATATCCTCTTAAGTCAAGGACGAGTTGCACAAAGATTCACATGGCAGGTGCCATTTTTAAAATCCTGACAGTGTGACCTAGATAAAGCATACTTTTTTTGCTAAGCAAAGGTAATTAAAAAAATAATTTAAATGTGTAATTTCTATTTTATTACATTTCTCGGAGAACCCCTTTAAAGGGCCATATCAAGTAAGCTGAGTATTAAACTGCTGTGATAGAAATAAGTATGACCCTTTCATAAAAAAAAAACAAAACAAAAAAAAAAAAACAACAGCACATTCCAGATGTATCAAACTAGTGTGGATATGGAGGCTTTACAGGACTGGTCACTTAACCTGAATAAAATATAATATCAAGGAACTCTCCACACCCTGCAATTTAACAACTTAGCTGCCAAAGCCAACAGTTATCTCTGCCGCTAAGGAGTTTAACATTGGTGGTTATGGTGGGCTGTTGGGGCTTAATGCTTTGGCATCCAGAGAGCAACAATGGATTACCAGGACCTAATATAGTCACTTTTTCTTTAATACATACTTCCCAGTCAGTTTACAGTTTTATTGATATTAAAAAAAAAAAAAAAGGAAGACCTAGGTCCATCTAGTTTAGCCTTTCTCCACCAATTATACATTGTCAGTAGAAAATATCACTTTGGAACACTAAGGTCTGGATTCATCAATTTTCATATAAAAAATTTCACGCAAAAGGTTAGCGACTTGCAGTTGTGCAAAAGTGTTACATCTTTTGAGGTTTTTGAGCAAATTTTGACAATCTCCGCCAACTTAACAAGTGGGCAATGTTGGTGTGGCCTAAAGCAGCCAACAATTTCATCCTAGATTATACCACAAAAGTGGAGTAAGGCTATGTGCGCACGTCACGTTTTTTCCCGCGGAAACGCTGCGTTTTGAACTGCAGCGTAACTGCATGCGTTCAGCTTCCCCAGCAAAGTCTGAGAAAGCCGAAAAATCAATGCACACGCTGAGTTTCTAAAACGCAGCGTTTTGGATGCCCAAAATCGCTGCGGAAAAAAAAAAAGCAGCATGTCACTTCTTTTGGGCGTTGTAGCTGCGTTCTCCACCCATTGCAATCAATGATGTGGGTCAAAACGCAACCAAAATGCACTTGGACTGCATTTTTGTTGCGTTCCGCATGCTTTAAACGCAAGTCTTTTCAGAGTCTGTCAATGTCGGTCAATCTCTGTCTGTGGATGTCGGTCTCTTTCTCTGTCAGTTGGTCGCTCTGTCTCTCTCTCTCTCTGTCGGTCGGTCTCTCTATCTGTCCGTCGGTCAGTCTCCCCCCACTCTCTCATACTCACCGTTCCCTGATCCTCGTATTCCCTGCTTTCCCCGCCCACCGGTGCCTATGATTGGTTTCAGTCAGACACGCCCCCACGCTGAGTGACAGTTGTCTCACTGCAACCAATCACAGCCGCAGGTGGGCAGGACTATATCGTGCAGTAAAATAAATAATTAAAAAAAAACGACGTGCGGCCCCCCCAAATTTGATACCAGCCAAGATAAAGCCACACGGCTGAAGGCTAGTATTCTCAGGATGGGGAGCACCACGTTATGGTGCTAACAATATAGCCTAACAATATCAGCCAGGAGCCGCCCGGAATTGCCGCATCCATTACATGCGACAGTCCCGGGACTTTACCCGGCTCGTCCCGAATTGCCCTGGTGCGGTGGCAATCGGGGTAATAAGGGGTTAATGGCAGCAGCCCATAGCTGCCACTAAGTCCTAGGTTAATCATGACAGGCGTCTCCCCGAGATACTTCCATAATTAACCTGTAAGTGAAAGTAAATAAACACATGCACCCGAAAAAATCATTTATTTGGAATAAAAGACAAAAAAACACCCTCTTTCACCACTTTATTAAAATCCCCAAATACCCCTCCAGGTCCGGCGTAATCCAGAGATCCCGCAACGCATCCAGCTCTGCTACATGAAGCTGACAGGAGCTGCCGTAGAACACCGCCGCTCCTGTGAGCTCCACGCAGCAACTGAAGTGAATCGCGCTGTCAGCGGGGACGTCACTGAGGTAATGCCGGTGTTATGTGCGGTGATGATGAGGGCGGCGTAGGCGGGGATGCCGGGGCATGGGCGGGGATGCCGGGGCATGGGCGGGGATGCCGGGGCATGGGCGGGGATGCCGGGGCATAGGCGGGGATGCCGGGGCATAGGCGGGGATGCCGGGGCATAGGCGGGGATGCCGGGGCATAGGCGGGGATGCCGGGGCATAGGCGGGGATGCCGGGGCATAGGCGGGGATGCCGGGGCATAGGCGGGGATGCCGGGGCATAGGCGGGGATGCCGGGGCATAGGCGGGGATGCCGGGGCATAGGCGGGGATGCCGGGGCATAGGCGGGGATGCCGGGGCATAGGCGGGGATGCCGGGGCATAGGCGGGGATGCCGGGGCATAGGCGGGGATGCCGGGGCATAGGCGGGGATGCCGGGGCATAGGCGGGGATGCCGGGGCATAGGCGGGGATGCCGGGGCATAGGCGGGGATGCCGGGGCATAGGCGGGGATGCCGGGGCATAGGCGGGGATGCCGGGGCATAGGCGGGGATGCCGGGGCATAGGCGGGGATGCCGGGGCATAGGCGGGGATGCCGGGGCATAGGCGGGGATGCCGGGGCATAGGCGGGGATGCCGGGGCATAGGCGGGGATGCCGGGGCATAGGCGGGGATGCCGGGGCATAGGCGGGGATGCCGGGGCATAGGCGGGGATGCCGGGGCATAGGCGGGGATGCCGGGGCATAGGCGGGGATGCCGGGGCATAGGCGGGGATGCCGGGGCATAGGCGGGGATGCCGGGGCATAGGCGGGGATGCCGGGGCATAGGCGGGGATGCCGGGGCATAGGCGGGGATGCCGGGGCATAGGCGGGGATGCCGGGGCATAGGCGGGGATGCCGGGGCATAGGCGGGGATGCCGGGGCATAGGCGGGGATGCCGGGGCATAGGCGGGGATGCCGGGGCATAGGCGGGGATGCCGGGGCATAGGCGGGGATGCCGGGGCATAGGCGGGGATGCCGGGGCATAGGCGGGGATGCCGGGGCATAGGCGGGGATGCCGGGGCATAGGCGGGGATGCCGGGGCATAGGCGGGGATGCCGGGGCATAGGCGGGGATGCCGGGGCATAGGCGGGGATGCCGGGGCATAGGCGGGGATGCCGGGGCATAGGCGGGGATGCCGGGGCATAGGCGGGGATGCCGGGGCATAGGCGGGGATGCCGGGGCATAGGCGGGGATGCCGGGGCATAGGCGGGGATGCCGGGGCATAGGCGGGGATGCCGGGGCATAGGCGGGGATGCCGGGGCATAGGCGGGGATGCCGGGGCATAGGCGGGGATGCCGGGGCATAGGCGGGGATGCCGGGGCATAGGCGGGGATGCCGGGGCATAGGCGGGGATGCCGGGGCATAGGCGGGGATGCCGGGGCATAGGCGGGGATGCCGGGGCATAGGCGGGGATGCCGGGGCATAGGCGGGGATGCCGGGGCATAGGCGGGGATGCCGGGGCATAGGCGGGGATGCCGGGGCATAGGCGGGGATGCCGGGGCATAGGCGGGGATGCCGGGGCATAGGCGGGGATGCCGGGGCATAGGCGGGGATGCCGGGGCATAGGCGGGGATGCCGGGGCATAGGCGGGGATGCCGGGGCATAGGCGGGGATGCCGGGGCATAGGCGGGGATGCCGGGGCATAGGCGGGGATGCCGGGGCATAGGCGGGGATGCCGGGGCATAGGCGGGGATGCCGGGGCATAGGCGGGGATGCCGGGGCATAGGCGGGGATGCCGGGGCATAGGCGGGGATGCCGGGGCATAGGCGGGGATGCCGGGGCATAGGCGGGGATGCCGGGGCATAGGCGGGGATGCCGGGGCATAGGCGGGGATGCCGGGGCATAGGCGGGGATGCCGGGGCATAGGCGGGGATGCCGGGGCATAGGCGGGGATGCCGGGGCATAGGCGGGGATGCCGGGGCATAGGCGGGGATGCCGGGGCATAGGCGGGGATGCCGGGGCATAGGCGGGGATGCCGGGGCATAGGCGGGGATGCCGGGGCATAGGCGGGGATGCCGGGGCATAGGCGGGGATGCCGGGGCATAGGCGGGGATGCCGGGGCATAGGCGGGGATGCCGGGGCATAGGCGGGGATGCCGGGGCATAGGCGGGGATGCCGGGGCATAGGCGGGGATGCCGGGGCATAGGCGGGGATGCCGGGGCATAGGCGGGGATGCCGGGGCATAGGCGGGGATGCCGGGGCATAGGCGGGGATGCCGGGGCATAGGCGGGGATGCCGGGGCATAGGCGGGGATGCCGGGGCATAGGCGGGGATGCCGGGGCATAGGCGGGGATGCCGGGGCATAGGCGGGGATGCCGGGGCATAGGCGGGGATGCCGGGGCATAGGCGGGGATGCCGGGGCATAGGCGGGGATGCCGGGGCATAGGCGGGGATGCCGGGGCATAGGCGGGGATGCCGGGGCATAGGCGGGGATGCCGGGGCATAGGCGGGGATGCCGGGGCATAGGCGGGGATGCCGGGGCATAGGCGGGGATGCCGGGGCATAGGCGGGGATGCCGGGGCATAGGCGGGGATGTCAGGACGTGGGCGGGGATGTCGGCGGGGAGGTCGGCGGTAATGTCGGAATGTGTGCGGGGATGTCGGCGGTAATGTCGGGATGTGTGAGGTGAAGATGATAATCGGGACGCCACAAACAGATAGAGCTGCGGTATGACAATGAAGTCGGGTGCAGTTCACCCGAGTTCATTCTCATTGTGCGACTCTGTGTGTGCTGTCAGCCGGCATGTAGCAGAGCTGAATTGCCGGGGGAACGCACTGTCGAAAACGCATTGGAAAACGCATTGGAAAACGCATTGGAAAACGCATGTGTTGTGGATGCTTTTTATTTTATAACAGCAGTGTCCAGTCTGCCAGAGGGTGCGTTCTTTTCCTCACTGCAGAGAACGCAACGTGCACACATAGCCTAAATGACAACAGAAATGTACTCCGGTCTAGGACGTATAGCAGCTGAAGGATGAACCACACTCCTGAAGGGGTGAACGCACCTTAATGAATTTGCTGTAGGTTACTCTAGTGCACCCTTAGGCTATGTGCACACGTTGCGTTTTTTTCAGCGCGGAAAAAAACGCACCCTCTGGCAGAGGGGAGAATTGTAAACAATGCGTTTTGGGAAAAATGCATCAAAAACGCATGCGTTTTTCGTGCGTTTTCTTCAGGTGCGTTTTTGACCACATGATCCAGTGACAGTGCCACAGTACATCCAGTTCATAGTGTCAGCCTTCCTGCAGAGATGCGAGTGTTGTCCACGGGAGAACGCAGCTACCCATGCCCACGATTTGGGTTCAGGCTGCTGTGGAGCTCTATGCTACCTGCAGAGAACACTCTTGTCTCCGCAGCATAAATTGACATGCTGAGGCTCGGGAAGCTGCACCGCAGGTCGGTTTATGCTGCGGAGAAAAGAAGCCCAGTGGGCACGGGATTTCTAAAATAAAAAAAGCACAAACGTACCAGAATCACTGACGTGTGAAAGGGGCCTAAGGCTATGTGGCCATGATCCAGCGACACGGCGTCTAGTACACAGTGTCAGCCTTCCTGCAGCTGCCCACGCCCACGATTTGGGTTCAGGCTGCTGTGGAGCTCTATGCTACCTGCAGAGAACACTCTCGTCTCAGCATGCATAAATTGACATGCTGAGGCTCGGGAAGCCACGCTACCGGTCAGTTTATGCTGCGGAGAAAAGAAGCACAGTGGGCATGGGATCTCCAAAAATCCTTCCACTGTGCTTCTACTGCACAACGCAGCGTTATGGACACAGGGAAAACACTCTGCGCCCATAACGCTGCAAACCCTGATTGTGGGCATACAGCCTAAAATGTGTCAATGGATGTCAAACATATATATAACGTCCCACCCCCCCTGCATATTCTAAGCTCGCGCCCTTTAGTACCTTTCATGTGGCACTAAAGGGTGCCTAGCCTTGTATTTAGCCCAAAAAAAAAAAAATAATTAAAATAAATGACGTGGGGTCCCCCTATTTTTTGATAGCCAGTCAGGTTAAAGCTGACAGCTTCATCTTGTCTGGTGATCAATTTGGAGGGCTCCCCAAGCTGTTTTTTTTTTTTTTTTTTTTTTTTATTTATAAATAATTAAAAAAAACAAAAACGTGGGGTCCCCCCCCAAATTAGATCACCAGCCAAGGTGAAGCTGACAGCTGGGGTCTGGTATTCTCAGGATGGGAAGAGCCATGGTTATTGGACTCTTCCCAGCCTAAAAATAGCAGGCCACAGCCGCCCAAGAAGTGGCGCATCCATTAGATGCGCCAATCCTGGCGCTTCGCCCCAACTCATCCCGCGCCCTGGTGCGGTGACAAATGGGGTGACAAATGGGGTAATAAATGGGGTTGATACCAGATGTGTAATGTCACCTGGCATCAAGCCCAGCAATTAGTGATGTCACGGCGTCTATTTGATACCAGACATAACTAATTGACAGTAACAGCAAAAAAAATTGACAACCCAAAAAAAAAATGTATTTGAAAAAAAACCACTCCCCAAAAACATATCCTCTTTCACCAATTTATTGAAAAGAAAAAAAATTGGGTCCGCAGTATCCATTTTTGACGTCCCACGTCGCCTCTGGACCTTCTAGATTATGGGGGGCACGCTCAGGGAACGTGTCCCCCATTTTCTAGTAGTGCAGACCTTCCATTTGAGGAGAGTGGGTGCAAAGAATCTGCACCCACTCTCCCCGGGTCACAGCTGCACAGTGCCGAGCAGCAGCAGCAGCCAGCGCAGCTCACACTGAACACAGGAAGCCGTCAGCTGCTCGGCACATGTGACCGGTGCGCACTGTGAAGGAGGGGGCCGCAGGGGATCAGCGCTGTGACAGGTACGGGGGTTACCGGAGGACACCGGGGGGAATAGGGGGTGACCTGGCAGGGCCTGGGGAGCAGTTTTCTGTCGCATGTGTTATTGCACATGCGACAGAAACAGAGGAGTAGGGCGGCCGGTGCGCTGCTGTGCGCGTGGCCATGTTGGATTTTCAGGAGGGGGTTCGGGGCGGGCACTTTGGCGACACCGGGGGCTTTCCTGAACTTTGCCACGAAGTCAGGTCAACAGGAAACCTCTTTACCTCACTTCCAGGTAAATGCCTGCGTTCTGGCATGCCGACAAAGCCCGCGGACCGCAACAAAAAGCAGCTCACTGCGGTGTAGCTGCGTTCTGACCCACATCATTGATTCAATGGGGGAGAGAACGCAGCCACAACGCACAAAAGAAGTGACATGCTGCTTTTCTTTCCGCACCGATTTTTGGCATCCAAAACGCTGCGTTTAGAAACGCAGCGTGTGCACTGATTTTTCGGCTTTCTCATACACTTTGCTGGGAAAGCTGAACGCATGCAATTTGCCACTGAAACGCTGCGGTTCTAAACGCAGCGTTTCCGCGGTAAAAAACGCAACGTGTGCACACAGCCTTAATCAAGATTCACATGTACAACAACTGTATCGATGAATTAGAATCTAAATCACTAAGGCCCCATTTACATATGCGTTTATAACAATCCATGATTCACAGGTCGGCCGTGGGTCTCCAGACCCGAAGTGAAGAGCCTCATAGGCAAATATGAGACGTGTGCTAGGAGACCCGACGCCAATCTGCACATCGCAGACCATACTTTGATTGTGACATATCTGTGAATCCTGCCTAAGTCCTAGTCGGAAAAAAGAAAAAAATGTAATCTATATATTTATATTTTTTTTAATACAAAACATTATAAAAGCTAGATATACTGTATATACCGAATTTTTCGGACCATAAGACGCACCCAGGTTTTAGAAGTGTAAAATAGGGGAAACATTTTTTTTAAGCAAAAAGCAAACCCCCCCCCAACCTCCCCCCTCCCTGTGATCTCTGTGCAGCACACTGTCCTCCCCTGCGTCTGGCCAACTCACACATCAGAACACACACACACATACATACATACCAGATCCCATATCATTCCTCCCTGTGATCTCTGTGCAGCACACTGTCCTCCCCTGCGTCTGGCCGACTCACACATCAGAACACACACTCACATCAGACAGCACACACAAACACACAAACAGATTCCATATCATCCCTCCCTGTGATCTCTGTGCAGCACACTGTCCTCCCCTGTGTCTGGCCAACTCACACATCAGAACACACACTGACACATCAGACAGCATATACACACACACACACACACACACACACACACACACACACACACACACACACACAAACAGATTCCATATCATCCCTCCCTGTGATCTCTGTGCAGCACACTGTCCTCCCCTGCGTCTGGCCGACTCACACACATCAGATCGCATACACTCAAAAAAAAACAAAAAAAAACAAAAAAAAACAATCGCACATACCGGTACAACTGCGCGTGCACACTCACCACATCTAGTGATACCACGTGCTTCTGGTGATGTGATGCATGACAGGTCCTGGAAGCTCACTGCACAGCGTTGCAGGTCCTTACGCCGCCGAGAAGCAATTGATATCGCTGGATGTGGTGAGTGCGTGGATGCGATCTGTAGTAAGATTGTATGTGTGTGCGCGCACACACACACACACACACACACACACACACACACACACACACACACACACACACACACACACAACAGGTGAGCAGCCGTAAGGGCCCGTTACACGCAACGACATCGCTAACTAGATATCGGTGGGGTTACGGAATTCATGACGCACATCCGGCCTCGTTAGCGACGTCGTTTCGTGTGACACGTACGAGCGACCGCTAACGAACCCAAATACTCACAAAATCAATCATTCATTGTTGACACGTCGTTCATTTTCCAAATATCGTTGCTCATTCTGGACGCAGGTTGTTAGTCTTTCCTGAGGCAGCACACATCGCTGTGTGTGACACCCCGGGAACGACAAACAACAACGTTCCTGCGTCCTCCGGCAACGAGGTGGGAGTGACGTGAATGCGGCTACTCTCCGCCCCTCCGCTTCTATTGGCCGCCTGCCGTGTGACGTCGCTGTGACACCGCACGAACAGCCCCCTTAAAATGAAAAAAAAAAAAAAAAAAAAGGTTGTTCACCGGCCACAGTGACGTCGCTAGGAAGATAAGTTCGTGTGAGGCGTACCTGTGATTCTGTTCGCCATGGGCAGTGATTTGCCTATGACGCACAAATGACGGGGGCGGGTGCTATAGCTTGTGACATCGCTAGCAATGTCGCTGTGTGTAAAGCAGCCTTTAGTCTCCATCACCAGACTTTAAGACGCACCTCCCCCTTTCTCCAAAATTTGGAGGAAAAAAGTGGGTCTTATAGTACGAAAGAAGGGAATTTTGTTTACTTACCGTAAATTCCTTTTCTTCTAGCTCCAATTGGGAGACCCAGACAATTGGGTATATAGCTTCTGCCTCCGGAGGCCACACAAAGTATTACACTTAAAAGTGTAAAGCCCCTCCCCTTCTGCCTATACACCCCCCGTGCATCACGGGCTCCTCAGTTTTGGTGCAAAAGCAAGAAGGAGGAAAACTTATAAATTGGTTTAAAATAAATTCAATCCGAAGAAATTTCGGAGAACTGAAACCATTCAACATGAACAACATGTGTACACAAGAACAACAGCCCGAAGGGAACAGGGGCGGGTGCTGGGTCTCCCAATTGGAGCTAGAAGAAAAGGAATTTACGGTAAGTAAACAAAATTCCCTTCTTCTTTGTCGCTCCATTGGGAGACCCAGACAATTGGGACGTCCAAAAGCAGTCCCTGGGTGGGTAAAATGAAGGGAATTTTGTTTACTTACCGTAAATTCCTTTTCTTCTAGCTCTAATTGGGAGACCCAGACAATTGGGTGTATAGGCTATGCCTCCGGAGGCTGCACAAAGTATTACACTTAAAAGTGTTAAGCCCCTCCCCTTCTGCCTATACACCCCCCGTGCTCTCACGGGATACTCAGTTTTGGTGCAAAAGCAAGAAGGAGGAAAAAATTATAAACTGGTTTAAAGTAGATTCAATCCGAAGGAATATCGGAGAACTGAAACCATTCAACATGAACAACATGTGTACACAAAAAACAGGGGCGGGTGCTGGGTCTCCCAATTAGAGCTAGAAGAAAAGGAATTTACGGTAAGTAAACAAAATTCCCTTCTTCTTTGTCGCTCTATTGGGAGACCCAGACAATTGGGATGTCCAAAAGCAATCCCTGGGTGGGTAAAATAATACCTCGTAATAGAGCCGAAAAAAACGGCCTCTTCCTACAGGTGGGCAACCGCCGCCTGAAGGACACGTCTGCCTATGCTGGCATCCGCCGAAGCATAGGTATGAACCTGATAGTGTTTCGTGAAAGTGTGCAGGCTCGACCAGGTAGCCGCCTGACACACCTGCTGAGCCGTAGCCTGGTGCCTCAAAGCCCAGGACGCGTCCACGGCTCTGGTAGAATGGGCCTTCAGCCCTGAGAGAACCGGAAGCCCAGCCGAACGGTAGGCTTCGAAAATTGGCTCTTTGATCCACCGAGTCAAGGTTGATTTGGAAGCCTGTGACCCTTTACGCTGGCCAGCGACAAGGACAAAGAGTGCATCCGAGCGGCGCCGAGGCGCCGTACGAGAAATGTAGAGTCTGAGTGCTCTCACCAGATCTAACAAGTGCAAATCCTTTTCACATTGGTGAACTGGATGAGGACAAAAAGAAGGTAAGGAGATATCCTGATTGAGATGAAAGGGGGATACGACCTTAGGGAGAAATTCCGGAACCGGACGCAGAACCACCTTGTCCTGGTGAAAACCAGGAAAGGGGCCTTGCATGACAGCGCTGCTAGCTCAGACACTCTCCGAAGTGAAGTGACTGGTACTAGAAAAACCACTTTCTGCGAAAGGCGTGAGAGAGAAATATCTCTCATTGGCTCGAATGGTGGTTTCTGAAGAACATCAGCACCCTGTTCAGATCCGAAGGTTGTAACGGCCGCTTGTAAAAAGGAACGATGTGACAAACCCCCTGCAGGAACGTGCGTACCTGTGGAAGTCTGGCTAGGCACTTCTGGAAAAAACACAGAGCGCTGAGACTTGTCCCTTAAGGGAGCTGAGCGACGAACCCTTTTCCAGTCCAAATTGAAGGAAGGACAGGGAAGGGGGCAAGGCAAATGGCCAGGGAGAAAAAACCCTGAGCAGAGCACCACGACAGGAATATTTTCCGCGTCCTGTGGTTAGACCTTGGCGGACGTTTGTTTACTAGCCTGTCTCATAGTGGCAATGGCTTCTTGAGATAATCCTGAAGACGCTAGAATCCAGGACTCAATGGCCACACAGCCAGGTTGAGGGCCCCAGAATTCAGATGGAAAAAACGGCCCTTGAGACAGCAATTCTGGTCGGTCTGGCAGTGCCCCCGGTTGGCCGACCGTGAGATGCCACAGATCCGGGACCACGACCTCCTCGGCCAGTCTGGAGCGACGGGGATGACGCGGCGGCAGCCGCGGCAGTCTGCCGTGATTTTGCGTAACACTCTGGGCAACAGTGCCAACGGTGGGAGCACGTAAGTAAGCTGAAACTGCGACCAGTGTTGAACGAAGGCGTCTGTCGCCATAGCTCTGGGATCTTGAGACTGTGCCATGAACGTCGGAACCTTGTTGTGGTGCCGGAACGCAATTAGGTCGACGTCCGGCATGCCCTAGTGGCAACATATCTCGTGAAACCCGTCCTGGTGAAGGGACCCTTGCTCTGCGTCCATGCCCTGGCGACTGAGAAAGTCTGCCCCAAGCACAAAGCAAAAAAACTGAGTATCCCGTGAGAGCACGGGGGGTGTATAGGCAGAAGGGGAGGGGCTTAACACTTTTAAGTGTAATACTTTGTGCAGCCTCCGGAGGCATAGCCTATACACCCAATTGTCTGGGTCTCCCAATAGAGCGACAAAGAAAAAACCTCGTAATAGAGCCGTAAAACGGCCCCTTCCTACAGGTGGGCAACCGCCGCCTGAAGGACTCGCCTACCTAGGCTGGCATCTGCCGAAGCATAGGTATGCACCTGATAGTGTTTCGTGAAAGTGTGCAGGCTCGACCAGGTAGCTGCCTGACACACCTGCTGAGCCGTAGCCTGGTGCCGCAATGCCCAGGACGCACCCACGGCTCTGGTAGAATGGGCCTTCAGCCCTGAGGGAACCGGAAGCCCAGAAGATCGGTAAGCTTCGAGAATTGGTTCCTTGATCCACCGAGCCAGGGTTGATTTGGAAGCCTGTGACCCTTTACGCTGGCCAGCGACAAGGACAAAGAGTGCATCCGAGCGGCGCAGGGGCGCCGTACGAGAAATGTAGAGTCTGAGTGCTCTCACCAGATCTAACAAGTGCAAATCCCTTTCACATTGGTGAACTGGATGAGGACAAAAAGAGGGTAAGGAGATATCCTGATTGAGATGAAAGGGGGATACCACCTTAGGGAGAAATTCCTGAACCGGACGCAGAACCACCTTGTCCTGGTGAAACACCAGGAAAGGGGCTTTGCATGACAGCGCTGCTAGCTCAGACACTGTCCGAAGTGATGTGACTGCTACTAGGAAGACCACTTTCTGCGAAAGGCGTGAGAGAGAAATATCCTTCATTGGCTCGAAAGGTGGTTTCTGAAGAGCCATCAGCACCCTGTTCAGATCCCAGGGTTCTAACGGCCGCTTGTAAGGAGGGACTATGTGGCAAACCCCCTGCAGGAACGTGCGTACTTGCAGAAGCCTTGCTAGGCGCTTCTGAAAAAACACAGAGAGCGCTGAGACTTGTCCCTTAAGTGAGCCGAGCGACAAACCCTTTTCCAATCCGGATTGAAGGAAGGAAAGAAAAGTGGGCAAGGCAAATGGCCAGGGAGAAAACCCCTGATCAGAGCACCAAGATAAGAATATCTTCCACGTCCTGTGGTAGATCTTGGCGGACGTTGGTTTCCTAGCCTGTCTCATAGTGGCAATGACCTCTTGAGATAACCCTGAAGACGCTAGGATCCAGGACTCAATGGCCACACAGTAAGGTTGAGGGCCGCAGAATTCAGATGGAAAAACGGCCGGTGAGACAGCAAGTCTGGTCGGTCTGGTAGTGCCCACGGTTGGCCCACCGTGAGATGCCACAGATCCAGGTACCACGACCTCCTCGGCCAGTCTGGAGCGACGAGGATGGCGCGGCGGCAGTCGGACCTGATCTTGCGTAACACTCTGGGCAACAGTGCCAGAGGAGGAAACACATAAGGGAGTTGAAACTGCGACCAATCCTGAACTAAGGCGTCTGCCGCCAGAGCTCTGTGATCTTGAGACCGTGCCATGAATGTCGGGACCTTGTTGTTGTGCCGGGACGCCATTAGGTCGACGTCCGGCATCCCCCAGCGGCAACAGATCTCCTGAAACACGTCCGGGTGAAGGGACCATTCCCCTGCGTCCATGCCCTGGCGACTGAGAAAGTCTGCTTCCCCGTTTTCTACGCCCGGGATGTGAACTGCGGATATGGTAGAGGCTGTGGCTTCCACCCACAGCAGAATCCGCCGGACTTCCTGGAAGGCTTGCCGACTGCGTGTTCCGCCTTGGTGGTTGATGTATGCCACCGCTGTGGAGTTGTCCGACTGAATTCGGATCTGCTTGCCTTCCAGCCACGGCTGGAACGCCTTTAGGGCAAGATATACTGCCCTTATCTCCAGAACATTGATCTGAAGGGAGGACTCTGGCTGAGTCCAAGTACCCCGAGCCCTGTGGTGGAGAAAAACCGCTCCCCACCCTGACAGACTCGCGTCCGTCGTGACCACCGCCCAGGATGGGGGTAGGAAGGATTTCCCCTTCGACAATGAAGTGGAAAGAAGCCACCACCGAAGGGAGGATTTGGCTGCCTGAGAAAGGGAGACGTTCCTGTCGAGGGACGTCGACTTCCTGTCCCATTTGCGGAGAATGTCCCATTGAAGTGGACGCAGATGAAACTGCGCAAAAGGAACTGCCTCCATTGCTGCTACCATCTTCCCTAGGAAGTGCATGAGGCGCCTCAAGGGGTGTGACTGACCATGAAGGAGAGATTGCACCCCTGTCTGTAGTGAACGCTGTTTGTCCAGCGGAAGCTTCACTATCGCTGAGAGAGTATGAAACTCCATGCCAAGATATGTCAGTGATTGGGCCGGTGTCAGATTTGACTTTGGAAAATTGATGATCCACCCGAAACTCTGGAGAGTCTCCAGAGCAATGTTCAGGCTGTGTTGGCATGCCACTTGAGAGGGTGCCTTGACCAGCAGATCGTCTAAGTAAGGGATCACCGAGTGTCCCTGAGAGTGCAGAACTGCTACTACTGTTGCCATGACCTTGGTGAAGACCCGTGGGGCCGTCGCCAGGCCGAAAGGCAGTGCCACGAACTGAAGGTGTTCGTCCCCTATGGCGAAACGCAGGAAGCGCTGATGCTCTGGTGCAATCGGTACGTGGAGATAAGCATCTTTGATGTCGATTGATGCTAGGAAATCTCCTTAGGACATTGAGGCGATGACGGAGCGGAGCGATTCCATCCGGAACCGCCTGGTTTTTACGTGTTTGTTGAGCAGTTTTAGGTCCAGAACCGGACGGAAGGATCCGTCCTTTTTCGGCACCACGAACAAGTTGGAGTAAAAACCGTGACCCTGTTGCTGAAAAGGAACAGGGATCACCACGCCTTCTGCCTTCAGAGTGCCCACCGCCTGAAGAAGAGCATCGGCTCGCTCGGGGGGCGGAGATGTTCTGAAGAACCGAGTCGGAGGACGAGAACTGAACTCTATCCTGTAACCGTGAGACAGAATGTCTCTCACCCAACGGTCTTTTACCTGTGGCAGCCAGGCGTCGCAAAAGCGGGAGAGCCTGCCACCGACCGAGGATGCGGAGTGAGGAGGCCGAAAGTCATGAGGAGGCCGCTTTGGGAGCGGTTCCTCCGGCGGTCTTTTTAGGACGTGACTTAGACCGCCATGAATCGGAGTTCCTCTGATCCTTCTGAGGCCTTTTGGACGAGGAGAATTGAGACCTGCCCGCGGACCGAAACCTCGATTGTACCTTCCGTTGTTGAGGTCTGTTTGGTTTGGACTGGGGTAAGGATGAGTCCTTTCCCTTGGATTGTTTAATGATTTCATCCAATCGCTCACCAAACAGGCGGTCGCCAGAAAATGGCAAACCGGTTAAGAACTTTTTGGAAGCAGAGTCTGCCTTCCATTCACGTAGCCACATGGCCCTGCGTACTGCCACCGAATTGGCAGATGCTACCGCCGTACGGCTCGCAGAGTCCAGGACAGCATTAATGGCGTAGGACGCAAACGCCGACGCCTGAGAGGTTAAGGACACCACTTGCGGAGCAGACGTACGTGTGACTGCATTAATCTGCGCATGACAAGCTGAGATAGCTTGGAGTGCCCATACGGCTGCGAATGCTGGAGCAAAAGACGCGCCAATAGCTTCATAGATGGATTTCAACCAGATCTCCATCTGTCTGTCAGTGGCATCTTTGAGTGAAGCCCCATCTTCCACTGCAACTATGGATCTAGCCGCCAGTCTGGAGACTGGAGGATCCACCTTGGGACACTGAGCCCAGCCCTTGACAACGTCAGGGGGGAAGGGGTAACGTGTATCCCTAAGGCGCTTGGAAAAACGCTTATCTGGACAAGCTCGGTGTTTCTGGACTGCCTCTCTGAAGTCAGAGTGGTCCAGAAACGTACTCATTGTACGCTTGGGAAACCTGAAACGGAATTTCTCCTGCTGAGAAGCTGACTCCTCAATTGGAGGAGCTGGGGGAGAAATATCCAACATTTGATTGATGGTCGCTATAAGGTCATTCACTATGGCGTCACCATCAGGTGTATCTAGGTTGAGAGCGGCCTCAGGATCAGAATCCTGATCTGCTACCTCAGCTTCATCGTCCAGAGAGTCCTCCTGCTGAGACCCTGAGCAGTGTGATGAAGTCGAGGGAATTTCCCAGCGAGCCCGCTTAGGCGGCCTGGGACTGCGGTCCGTGTCAGAGACCTCATCCTGGAACCTATGAGTCACCCCAGGAGCACTTTGTTGCTCCAAATGAGGGGGGCCTGGGGTCAATGATTCAACAGTGCCCGTGGCCTGAGTTACCGGTCTGTACTGCAAGGCTTCTAGTATCTTAGCAGACCATTTATCCATACTCTCAGAAAGTTTGTCAGCAAATACTGCAAACTCCGTCCCTGTCACCTGGACAGTGGGAGCAGGTGGTTCCACCTGGGCCACCAGTAGCAGAGGCTCCGGCTGAGTAAGTGCCACAGGGGCCGAGCATTGCACACAATGAGGGTCGGTGGAACCTGCCGGTAGTATAGCCGCACATGAGGTACAGGTTGCAAAGTAAGCCTGTGCTTTGGCACCCTTGCTTTTTGCGGACGACATGCTGTTGTCTCCTCTGAGTACAATCCAGGAGGGTATATAGTCAAAAATCAACAGTGCGACCGTCCAGTGTAAATGTATAGCATATATATATATATATATATATATATATATATGTATATATATATATATATATATATATAAGCATATATGTATATATATATATATAAGCATATATGTATATATATATATATATATATATATATATATATATAAGCATATATATATATATATATATATATATATATATAAGCATATATATATATATATATATATATATATATATATATATATATATATATATATATACACACTTCGGCACTCAGTGGGGCCAGCACCTCAGGTGCTGCTTACCAGCCGCTCAAAGCGGTTGTGTGATCACCAGACTCCCTGCCTGGACCTCCCAGAGCCGTGTTGTCTCTCCTCTCCAGCTTCAGATGTGCTGACAGGAATGGCTGCCGGCGTTCTGTGGGGAGGAGGGGGCCGTGGGCGTGCCCTAGAAAGTGCGGGAATCTGGTGCCCCACTGTGCTCAGTGAGGGGGGAGGAGGATACAAAGTATGCTCCAGCCCTCAGCGCTGACGTCCTGTGCAGCGTCCCGCCCTTCCCCTGACTGGCAGGCCTGGGGGCGGGAATATGCGATACTAGGCCGCAAAAGCCGGGGACTAAAGTTATAAGCGCGGCCGGCAAATAAGTGCGGTCGGCGCGGTAGTCCCCGGCGCACTAACACACCCAGCAGCGCTGCAGCGTGTAAAGGCACAAGCGCTCCATGCGCGGTCCCCAAGGGGACACAGAGTACCTCACAGTAGCAGGGCCTTGTCCCTGACAATACCCGGCTCCTGTCCAGCAGATTCCCCAGGGGCTGCGGAGGGAGCACGGTCCCAGTGCCTGGAGACCGATTAGGATCCCACTTCACCCAGAGCCCCTAAGGGATGGGGAAGGAAAACAGCATGTGGCTCCTGCCTATGTACCCGCAATGGGTACCTCAACCTTAACAGCACCGCCGACCAGAGTGGGGTGAGAAGGGAGCATGCTGGGGGCCCTGTTATGGGCCCTCTTTTCTTCCATCCGACATAGTCAGCAGCTGCTGCTGACTAAGATGTGGAGCTATGCGTGGATGTCAGCCTCCTTCGCACAAAGCATAAAAACTGAGGAGCCCGTGATGCACGGGGGGTGTATAGGCAGAAGGGGAGGGGCTTTACACTTTTAAGTGTAATACTTTGTGTGGCCTCCGGAGGCAGAAGCTATATACCCAATTGTCTGGGTCTCCCAATGGAGCGACAAAGAAAATACGGTAGCATCACCAACTGGTGCAAAGAAGAAAAACAAACAAAACAAGTAGGCTAGTCAATAAGGGCTCTGTCCAAAATCATGAATACTATTACTTACCGTCGCTCTTTCTGGCGGTACATATTGAGGCGCTTAATAGTTGCCCGATCCCTCATATTCTGGCCTCCAGCACCCTTTAGACGATCTAAAAAATATAATACATTTACATTTTACAGAAGGTAAAAGGTTTTTAAAAGTCAATAATAAAGACTAGAAGATCATGTAAAAGCATTACATATGTGTAAAATACAGAAATAATGTACACCCAGCCATTATGGCACCGTATCCCTGACGCGGAGCTGGATTACCCCATTAGATCTCCGCCATATAGCAGGACAGAGTACTCTGGCTCTGTAATGCATAACCACATGAGACTCCAGGTGCTGGTTTACAATTTTTGTAACTCCTAAACAAGGGAATAGAGATGCACATTTCCAGCCACCTTTCTGTCTCGACACGCTGCACACAGTGCCTACAACAGTGGCGCGATATCCTACTGGCAGCATGTTACAGCCACATGCTATCAGCTTATACACAAGGACCAGGAGGGCCAGTGCTGGATCCCTGGGCGAAATGATGTTATTAACATTGGATTGTTAGTAAACTGGATAATCCCTTTAAATCAAAGAAATATGGAATAACTCATCATCTGCTATGGTCCCCATAAAAACGACACCAACATCTGCAGAACCCTCCAATAATGGTCAACAGTGAAACTTCTATGGAGGCCTTCCGACTCTCCAACCACCAATATTGTCAAGAGAGAAGGACCCATCATGTTGAGATTCAACGGCCAATCCTAGTGTTTTCATTTCAGATAAACGGCTGCCCGAGGGCTTGACCAAGCGTTCCTTTGTTTGGAGGAGTCAGGAGAGGTAGAGGTCAACAACAGTATTCTTTGGCTAACAACCATCTAGTCTGAATGAGACTGTAGTCTGCAGCACTTTTTGCAAGATCCTCAAGCAGTCTTTTAGAAATCCACAAGGGTTTTTCTCCTGCTAATCGCTGGTGGACGACGTAGTCTTATCGCTCTTTCATCCAACTGGCCTCTACTGCAGCAGAGGTCTTCTAGGCACACACAGGACGGTGAGGAGGTAGAGGACATGGCTGAGCCCTTGAGGCACAGAGGACAGTTATATTTTTCGGTTCTGATGGAATATGGCACAACATAGGATTCAAGAAAATAAGGAGACCATAAGAGAAACTGCAAGGATCACACAGATGTTTTTGTACGCTTAGTGCATCACTAGAGTGAGGGCCTATGGAACGGTGAATATACCATGGAGGCGATCATCATAGTATCAGGCTGAGGCCGGACGATCACACACATAAGAAAAATACATTTTCATTAAAAAAAAAATAACCGCACATTGTTATACATATATTAGATTTGGCAGTAGTATGCCATCCAGTTTTTATATGAAAAAAAATAAAAAGGGGAAAATATCATTTCATATGTTAAAGAGAACCTGACAGCCAAAGCTTGCTGCCAATCCACAGCACAGACGCTGGGGGTATGATCTCAGCCAGGTGTGGCTCAGAGGAAAACATACTCTAATAGCCACCAGGGAACAAGCCACAAGGGGGACTAGTCAGACAGGAGGGTCCCCGGCCACTGCCAATGACTGACCGGTCTCCCCCCTATACGCGCACACAAGGAGAAACCATCAGTGAAGGGGAGCAGATGGGAAGAAGCCACCTAGGACCGGCTAATCATGCGTGTGGCTCGCTCTCCGGCAGCCTTTAAGGCATGATTGTTTTAACTGCTAAACACGCCTGGCAGAAATGATACAGCCAGTGTCTGATCCATGCTGCCCGTGCTCCGGACACCAAGGGTCAGTCAGTGCATCACTGACCAAAGCACAGGAAAGTGGGAATCCTGCCACACTCCTTTCCCAACCCATTGGGTACTGAACGCATGAACAGGGCCTCCACAATAGTAAAGAAACATGAAGGGACAGGACCAATGATCACGCGGCCCTCACACAGAAGGATGGGTCCACTCCTAAACCTTCACCTATGGGAGGGTGGCACACTAAGCAAGATCAGGCCACGCTCTAGCCTGTACCCAAATACTGCCCTCTATGTGCACCGAAGAGCTCCAGGAATGAGCCCGATGATGCATCTCAGACCATGCTCAGAAAACTAGCTCAGCTTTCCAGATTTGAGGATCAGATCTCCAATCTTCCAAGAGCCCTCACTTGGCAATGGCAGGTATGATGGTACAGTTGACCTATTCCTGGGCACTGGCAGCTATGATGGCACGGCTGCGCTAATCCTGGGCACTGGCAGCTATGATGGCACGGCTGCGCTAATCCTGGGCAGTGGCAGCTATGATGGCACGGCTGCGCTAATCCTGGGCAGTGGCAGCTATGATGGCACGGCTGACCTAATCCTCCGCACTGGCAGCTATGATGGCACGGCTGACCTAATCCTGGGCACTGGCAGCTATGATGGTACAGCTGACCTAATCCTGGGCACTGGGAGCTATGATGGCACGGCTGACCTAATCCTCCGCACTGGCAGCTATGATGGCACAGCTGACCTAATCCCGGGCACTGGCAGCTATGATGGCACAGCTGACCTAATCCTGGGCACTGGCAGCTATGATGGCACAGCTGACCTAATCCTGGGCACTGGCAGCTATCATGGTACAGCTGACCTAATCCTGGGCACTGGCAGCTATCATGGTACAGCTGACCTAATCCTGGGCACTGGCAGCTATGATGGTACAGCTGACCTAATCCCGGGCACTGGCAGCTATCATGGTACAGCTGACCTAATCCTGGGCACCGGCAGCTATGATGGTACAGCTGACCTAATCCTGGGCACTGGCAGCTATGATGGTACAGCTGACCTATTCCTGGGCACCGGCAGCTATGATGGCACCGCTGACCTAATCCTGGGCACTGGCAGATATGATGGCACCGATGACCTAATCCCGGGCACTGGCAGATATGATGGCACCGATGACCTAATCCTGGGCACTGGCAGCTATGATGGCACGGCTGACCTAATCCTGGGCACTGGCAGATATGATGGTACAGCTGACCTATTCCTGGGCACTGGCAACTATGATGGCACGGCTGCGCTAATCCTCCGCACTGGCAGCTATGATGGCACGGCTGACCTAATCCTGGGCACTGGCAGCTATGATGGTACAGCTGACCTAATCCTGGGCACTGGCAGCTATGATGGTACAGCTGACCTAATCCCGGGCACTGGCAGCTATGATGGTACAGCTGACCTAATCCTGGGCACTGGCAGCTATGATGGTACAGCTGACCTAATCCTGGGCACTGGCAGCTATGATGGCATGGCTGACCTAATCCTGGGCACTGGCAGCTATGATGGCACGGCTGACCTAATCCTGGGCACTGGCAGCTATGATGGCACGGCGTCTCTAATCCTGGGCACTGGCAGCTATGATGGCACGGCTTCTCTAATCCTAGGCACTGGCAGCTATGATGGCAGGGCTTCTCTAATCCTAGGCACTGGCAGCTATGATGGCACGGCGTCTCTAATCCTGGGCACTGGCAGCTATGATGGCACGGCTGACCTAATCCTGGGCACTGGCAGCTATGATGGCACGGCGTCTCTAATCCTGGGCACTGGCAGCTATGATGGCACGGCTGACCTAATCCTGGGCACTGGCAGCTATGATGGCACGGCTGACCTAATCCTGGGCATTGGCAGCTATGATGGCACGGCTGACCTAATCCTCCGCACTGGTAACAGGACACCCTATCATGTCCTAATCATCAGAAGGCCATAGTGATTCACATTTTATGGGGAAACCCATTATAAATCATTGTGCCATCACAGCCCATTACTGCTGTCACCCAGCTTTTCCAAGACGGTGAATGGCACATCTGCCCTCCCTTCTCCAGCTGTGACAACACACCTCCTGACACTGTGGCTGGGCATGCGGGGAGGTTTATACAGCAGCTCATAAAGCTAGAACTATATAGGCTTAGGCTATGTATAGGGGGACATAGTGATGTGAAGCACAGGAGTACACACTAGCCCCACATGGACGGCCGCCACTTCCGCTGTCTCTACTGTACACACCTGGGTTAGTGCTGGAGGAGGACGGGTTAATGGTGTTCCGTCCCTTGAATCGTGGTTTCACCATCTTTGCGGTTTGTCCCGGTCCCGGTCTCGGACCTGTGTTACAGAAGACGGAAGAAACGGCCTAGGTTGGTAACAGGCCGCAGTAAAGGGCTGGAGGAGGCGCAAAGCATGGAGGGTAAAGCCTAGTACCGACACACGTGTTTAGCGTGAGTTTCCGGCCGCCATCTTTGATATGGGCAGTTCTGCCCTTACATATATCATACAGTGTAGCTGCTCATGTACTGAGTATTTTACGATCACGTGTATTTATTACAAGGTGATAACATGTTCCCTAAACTCTCCAGGCACGTGATCAGACCGAGGCTCACATGGTACCAAAACTTTCTTCTTTTAACAGACCTCACTAGGCACTGGGGAAGCTTTATCAAAATGCATGGAAAAGTAACTGCCCATAGCAACCAATCAAATGCATCCTCTCATTTTTTTTTAGTATAAGCTGATTGGTTACTATTTGCTTTAGGTGTGATCATTTTTATTTCAGTGGATTCCTGGCTGCTGGCAATGAGATCCCATTTCATGGGGAAGTGTGATAAAATGTCCGCTGCTCGCCATGATCCTCTATAGAGGTGATCAGCCCTGATTTTATAAACCATATAAATTATTCACACATAGAAGTGCCAGCAGAGGTGGGCATATGTTAATATTCTAGAGCAGGGTGCAGAACCTGCGGACCAGGGGCCACACGTGCCCATGATGCCATCTCTGAGATAGGCGCACTCTTCTGCTCAGCCTGGCTCCTTTTTTTCTGGAGTGCTAATCCGGGGAGCAGAGAATCCTCTGTGTCTACAATAGTGGAAGCTCCAGGCATGGAATCCCCGTATATGACATGTATATGTAGCGCCCCTGAAGCCATCAGGGAGCTACATGGTACTGCATCCCCACCAGGATGCAGGGCCTACCCCCTAGGGACCAAGAAGACCAGTGCCGGTAACAACCCAACACTCCAGATAATCCCGGATTTTCCCCAAATCCCCCATAGACTGATACCAGGCTAGGGTTGGACCAATGGATGGCTGCCTATAGGTGGAGCCAATCCAGTCCACTAGACGAACAGGTGGGAGGGGCAGAGAGTAGACAGAGAGTCAGTGAGTCGGTGACAGGGAGAGAGGAAGGACTGTCAAGAGTGTAACAGTGACCTGAGGGCCCAGGCGGTTAGTTACCAGTGGAGTACGGTGGAGTGCTCCTGGATCTACGCACCAACGGGATACAGAATCCTAGGTCAGGCAAACTCTCCAGGCAGACCTGATGAAATCTACAAAGTGAGGGGAACCATCAAGGACCTCACTGACCTTGAAGTTCGGGACTCAGTAGCAACGGGAGAACCGGGGACAGGACCAGAGACTCCAACCCCACAGGGTTCACACTACCATCATAAGGACTGCTGTTAAGAAACTACCAGGAGGGGACCCCTAGCCGCTCCAAGCCACGGGGACACACCAGCCAAAGACATGTGCAGGGGAAAAAAGCCACCAGGTCACTAAACCGGCACTGGGACAAAGTGGACCTGCGGTTGAGACCAGCCGGCATCGGGTGAAATCCCCATAGCCGCAACCCGCAAGTGGCGTCATGTGTGAACTTTATTCAAAATCCCCTGTAAATATCCCCCTTTTAAAAATCACCCAGGGCACGGAACCGGGCAACGGCCACCAAAGTGACATTCCCCAGTTATACACCGGGAACTGACTACCCCATAACTCTGGGCGACACAGCTTGTTCCTGGCGTCATGAACAGGATTGTACTAGATCCGGTTATACCGGGTGACGTGTGCCTTAAAGACTGTGTTTCATGGACTGGTTTTACTGCTTGAAAAACCGCCGCTATTTTGGTGTACTAAGTAACTGCGCCTCAGTAATGAAGAAGGCGCGAAAAGAACCCCCGCCCACGGCTCCTGTAAACGCGGGCAGAAGGGGGCAGTAACCTGACCCGGAAGTTCCCGAAGTGCTCGAGTCCCGCAAGAAAGTGGCAAAGAAAAAGAAACCCAAGGGAATGCGCCATGGAACCAGTTAATCCTAAGCATGCGCGGAGGGACGAGGATGAGCAGGTCGTACCAGTCCCCACCACCTTAGAACCGGAAGAGTCGGATTTATCTTCTAGTACCCTGGAGGCTGGGTGTGTCCCACGTACGGGGTGTAATAGCTTCTGTGCTGTCCTCACGATTCAGTCCCTGCCTGAGGTCCTGGAGCTGATGCAAGATGAGGAGCCTGTTGCCCCCCAAGCTGCATCCCACTACCAACTTACTGTCGATGCAGCAAACAGGGACACTCTGCTTGTGTGTTTCCGGTGGATGCTCGGAGCCCCGGAGCCGAGATAGGTTCCCAGATGCATCCCAGATGCAACCCTATGTGCCAGCAGAGATCGTTGGAGAATAACCAGCTCCCGCTCCCACTTCAGCACCAAGTCCCCAGCTGCCACCAGGAGGCAGTGCAGGTGCACGAGACCAGTGTACTGAGTGCTGATCCCAGGAGGCCAATTGAACCAGATGGCCTCTTTCCAACACCCTGGTATCTAACACCTGCTAAGTTACCAGATCTTAATTTTTTTCTTTTTGTTGACAAGTTCCAGTTTGAATATGGGAAATAAGAAACATTAAAGATGTTGCATTAACCAGTCGCAAAGTTGATAAAAATGGACCCCGACTACAGGACTGGCAGCAATCAAAAACTTTAGGCTGCTTTCACACTACGTTTTTTAACATGCGTCATGAACGTTTTTTTGCTGCAAAAGTGGATCCTGCTTTTACAGCAAAAAAACGCATGCAAACGCATGTGTTATTTTGCAGGATCCGGTTACTTTAAGTTTTTGGGCGGGCATTGGAGTCATGTGATCGGGAGTGAGGGGAACTGAACGTGAAAGACTGGGAGCCGGCTTCTGACAGCTGTGAAGGCTCGTAACCAAGGTAAACATCGGGTAACTTGCTTGGATACCCGATATTTACATTGGTTACGAGCGTCTGCAGCTGCTAGGAGCCGGTTCCCTGCACACGTAACCAAGATAAACATCGGGTAACTAAGACTGCGGTTACCCGATGTTTACCTTGGTTACGAGCGTCCTCCGCTCTCAGGCGGGGGAGAGTGGAGAGAGAGGGAGGGGGAGAGAGGGAGGTGGAAAGAGAGGGAGGGGGAGGTGGAGAGAAGGACTGATCACGCCAGGCTGGTTTCTGTGCATACTCAGTAGAGCAAGCAGGATCCTGTCTATCAGCATGCCAGCGTTCACATGCGTTTCCATGCTGTTTAGTCAGGATCCAGCAATTTTCAGTATTTGGACGCAGCTCAAAAACGCTACAAGTAGCGTTTTTGAAAAAAGTTAAAAAACTGCAAGTCGCTGGATCCTCACTATAACACACGCAAACGCAGGTGAACGCATGTTGACGCGAGTCCATTGCAAATGCATTGAAATGAAAAAGCATTTGCACTGGATCCATTTTTGCATTAAAAAAACGTTCATGACGGATGTTAAAAAAACGTAGTGTGAAAGCAGCCTTACTTGTAAATAGTTCCACCAGTTGTGCCTAACCAGAGTACAACCAGTGGACCCTGTTTAACATCACCACCAAGGAGAGGTCGGGTGCAGGAAAGGTCTTTGGCAGAGGCGGCCGAGACCTGGTCACCAGAGAAACCTGTGATCTGCCTCCTAGAGGGTTTTGGGACCAGGACTTTTGGTTGGTGGGTGAAGGGAAAGGGGTACTACAGGTGGAAACGTTAACCCCTTCAGCCCCCGGGCACTTTCCGTTTTTGCCTTTTTGTTTTTTGCTCCCCTTCTTCCGAGAGGCGTAACTTTTTTATTTTTTCATCAATCTTGCCATATGAGGGCTTGTTTTTTGCGGGACGAGTTGTACTTTTAAATGAAACCATAAGTTTTACCATATAGTGTACTGGAAAACGGCAAAAAAATTCCAAGTGCGGAAAAATTGCAAAAAAAAGTGTGATCGTACAATAGTTTTTGGGATATTTTATTCACTGTGTTCACTATATGGTAAAACTGATGTATCTATGTGATGCCTCAGGTCGGTGCGAGTTTGTAGACACCAAACATGTATAGGTTTACTTGTATCTAAGGGGTTAAAAAATTCAAAAGCTTGTCCAAAAAAAGTGGCGCACGTTTTGCGCCATTTTCCAAAACCCTCAGGATCTGAGGCTCAGTGATGGCTTATTTTTTGCATCTCGACCTGACCTTTTTTTACCATTTTTGCGCAGATGCTACGTTTTGATCGCCTGTTATTGCATTTTGCGCAAAAGTTGCGGCGACCAAAAAACGTAATTTTGGCGTTTGGAATTTTTTTGCCGCTACGCCGTTTACTGATCAGATTCATTGATTTTATATTTTGATAGATCGGGCATTTCTGAACGTGGCGATACCAAATATGTGTGTATTTTTTATTTTTTTAACCCTTTAATTGTCAATGGGATGAAAGGGGGGTGATTTGAACTTTTAGGTTTTTTTATTTTTTTTTAATTTTTTAAAACTTTTTTTTTACTTTTTTTTTTTTTTATTTTACTAGTCCCCCTAGGGGGCTATAGCGATCAGCAATCCGATCGCTTTGCACTATCTGCAGATCTCAGCTACAGAGCTGAGAACTGCAGATTTGCTGCATCACTTTCAATGCCGGCTGTATTCCGGCATTGAGTGGAAGTGAGTCATGTTAGCTACAGGCGTCGTCACATGACCCTGTGCTACCATGGCAACCGCCGAAAGTCACGTGATCATGTAACGTGACTTCCGGTGGGGGCGGGGTAAGTGACCTGATAAAATCTGCACAGTGAGGGGACCATCAAGGACCTCACTGACCTTGAAGTTCGAGAAACAGTAGCAACGGGAGAACCGGGGACAGGACCAGAGACTCCAACCCCACAGGGTTCACGCTACCATCATACAGAGTGCTGTTAAGAAACTACCAGGAGGGGACCCCCAGCCACTCCAAGCCACGGGAACCAACCAACCAAAGACAGGTGCAGGGGAAAAAAGCCACCAGGTCACTAAACCAGCACTGAGACTAAGGTGACCTGCGGTTAAGACCAGCCGGTCTCGAGTGACCAGTTTTCAGCTTACTGTGAATAAAGGAACCAGTTACACTGCAACTCCTTGTGTGGCCTACCTTCTTTCAACACCCATCTAGATCACCTATCCTCTGGGGCCCAGCCCTGCTTGTGGAGGGCCTAACCTCCAGGCTGCCACTAACACCAGCCCTAGTAGTGAAAACTGTGCAGCGGCGGCTCCATCCTCATAGCTGCAAAACCGCAAGTGGCATCACGTGTGAACTTTATTCAGCAATCCCCTGTAAATGTCCCCCCCTTTTAAAAAGCACCCTGGGCAAGGAACCGGGCAACGGCCACCAAAGTGACATTCCCCAGTTATACACCGCCCGGGACCGAGTACCCCATAATCCTGGGCGATACATATAGCACCGGCAATACATACCTAGAATCTATCCACGCCATTACATCTTATGCCGCCCTGGTACAATCACAACATTTGCCACTCAGACCAAAAAGCTGGGCACCTGTGCTCTAGAGCTCGATGGATGATTTAAAAACAATTGGGGGTCAACCTGCTCTTTTTTACTTGTTGTGGTCTTGTGTTTCTGTTTTTTAGGCTATGTGCGCACTAGGCCGTTTTACCCGTGGATTTACCCGCGGATTTGCTGCGGAAATTTCTTGAGAAATGTCTGCAATCTTTGTGCAGACATTTCCCAGCAAATCCTATGAGAAAAAAAAATAGCTGTGCGCACGCTGCAGATTTTTCTCAAGAAATTTCCTTGAGAAGATTTTCTTGAGAAAATTTCTTGAGAAAATGAGCATGTCAATTCTTTTCCGCAGGTACCTGCGGATTTCTGCAGTACAGCCTGCAAAATCCGCAGGGAAAAACCTGCGGGAAAATCGCGGCAAATTCGCGGCTAATCCGCATGCGGATTTACCGCGAATTTGGTGCGGATTTTTTCCGGAGGTCCAGAAATCTTCCACTCCCAGAAGTTTCTCAAGAAATTTTCTTGAGAAACTTCACATTTCTAGTGCGCACAAAGCCTTAAATCTAATTTTGCAAAAATAACTGTAAAAGCCCCACTATGTTAACTCGTGAATGGCTGACTAATGTAAATAGGGAACTCACAACGTTGGGGTAGATAAGGGTTGGGGGAAGTTTGAATTAATGATTTCTCTCAGATAGTTCCAGGAATCAGAGCAGAAAGCATCAGGAATTAGGCAAACCTGCCCAATAGTGGGTATTCCTGAGTAGGTGGCAATAACAGTAGTCCGGGGCTGCTAGTCATTTCACTGTTCCCCTGCACACTCAATAAGCAGTTGTATCACCTGTAGGGGTATGTGCACACCTTGTCTTTGAGACACTGATGTACCCGTATTATTTTTGAAGCAGAAGATGCCTAAAACACAACTGGTGGTTTCCTTTAGGCTCTGTTCCCACATGTTGTAGAATTTCTGCACCTATTATGTAAATTGTTACTTTAGTTTTTTTAAGTGTGGTTTCATTGCATTATTGAATGCGTTTTTTTTGCCTCTTTTTGGTATGTCATTGTGGCGCCCTGGACAAGCCAGGGGCCACAGAGAACAACACCACCACACCCCACACTCCCGGTCAGGCACACCGAAGTCTGACACAAACCCTTGTTGCCTTCCTCCAGGGGCTGATGTCAGGCAAATGCTGCAGACAGACCTGATTAAAATCTGCACAGTGAGGGGACCATCAAGGACCTCACTGACCTTGAAGTTCGGGAAACAGTAGCAACGGGAGAACCGGGGACAGGACCAAAGACTCCAACCCCACAGGGTTCACGCTACCATCATACGGAGTGCTGTTAAGAAACTACCAGGAGGGGACCCCCAGCCGCTCCAAGCCACGGGAACCAACCAACCAAAGACAGGTGCAGGGGAAAAAAGCCACCAGGTCACTAAACCAGCACTGAGACTAAGGTGACCTACAGTTAAGACCAGCCGATCTCGAGTGACCAGTTTTCAGCTTACTGTGAATAAAGGAACCAGTTACACTGCAACCCCTTGTGTGGCCTACCTTCTTTCAACACCCATCTAGATCACCTATCCTCTGGGGCCCAGCCCTGCTTGTGGAGGGCCTAACCTCCAGGCTGCCACTAACACCAGCCCTAGTAGTGAAAACTGTGCAGCGGCGGCTCCATCCCCATAGCTGCAAAACCGCAAGTTGGATCACGTGTGAACTTTATTCAACAATCCCCTGTAAATGTCCCCCCCTTTTAAAAAGCACCCAGGGCAAGGAACCGGGCAACGGCCACCAAAGTGACATTCCCCAGTTATACACCGCCCGGGACCGAGTACCCCATAACCCTGGGCGATGCATATACAGTTAGGTCCAGAAATATTTGGACAGTGACACAAGTTTTGTTATTTTAGCTGTTTACAAAAACATGTTCAGAAATATAATTATATATATAATATGGGCTGAAAGTGCACACTCCCAGCTGCAATTTGAGAGTTTTCACATCCAAATCGGAGAAAGGGTTTAGGAATCATAGCTCTGTAATGCATAGCCTCCTCTTTTTCAAGGGACCAAAAGTAATTGGACAAGCGACTCTAAGGGCTGCAATTAACTCTGAAGGCGCCTCCCTCGTTAACCTGTAATCAATGAAGTAGTTAAAAGGTCTGGGGTTGATTACAGGTGTGTGGTTTTGCATTTGGAAGCTGTTGCTGTGACCAGACAACATGCGGTCTAAGGAACTCTCAATTGAGGTGAAGCAGAACATCCTGAGGCTGAAAATAAAAGAAAAAATCCATCAGAGAGATAGCAGACATGCTTGGAGTAGCAAAATCAACAGTCGGGTACATTCTGAGAAAAAAGGAATTGACTGGTGAGCTTGGGAACTCAAAAAGGCCTGGGCGTCCACGGATGACAACAGTGGTGGATGATCGCCGCATACTTTCTTTGGTGAAGAAGAACCCGTTCACAACATCAACTGAAGTCCAGAACACTCTCAGTGAAGTAGGTGTATCTGTCTCTAAGTCAACAGTAAAGAGAAGACTCCATGAAAGTAAATACAAAGGGTTCACATCTAGATGCAAACCATTCATCAATTCCAAAAATAGACAGGCCAGAGTTAAATTTGCTGAAAAACACCTTATGAAGCCAGCTCAGTTCTGGAAAAGTATTCTATGGACAGATGAGACAAAGATCAACCTGTACCAGAATGATAGGAAGAAAAAAGTTTGGAGAAGAAAGGGAACGGCACATGATCCAAGGCACACCACATCCTCTGTAAAACATGGTGGAGGCAACGTGATGGCATGTGCATGCATGGCTTTCAATGGCACTGGGTCACTTGTGTTTATTGATGACATAACAGCAGACAAGAGTAGCCGGATGAATTCTGAAGTGTACCGGGATATACTTTCAGCCCAGATTCAGCCAAATGCCGCAAAGTTGATCGGACGGCGCTTCATAGTACAGATGGACAATGACCCCAAGCATACAGCCAAAGCTACCCAGGAGTTCATGAGTGCAAAAAAAATGAACAGTCTGCAATGGCCAAGTCAATCACCAGATCTTAACCCAATTGAGCATGCATTTCACTTGCTCAAATCCAGACTTAAGACGGAAAGACCCACAAACAAGCAAGACCTGAAGGCTGCGGCTGTAAAGACCTGGCAAAGCATTAAGAAGGAGGAAACCCAGCGTTTGGTGATGTCCATGGGTTCCAGACTTAAGGCAGTGATTGCCTCCAAAGGATTCGCAACAAAATATTGAAAATAAAAATATTTTGTTTGGGTTTGGTTTATTTGTCCAATTACTTTTGACCTCCTAAAATGTGGAGTGTTTGTAAAGAAATGTGTACAATTCCTTCAATTTCTATCAGATATTTTTGTTCAAACCTTCAAATTAAACATTACAATCTGCACTTGAATTCTATTGTAGAGGTTTCATTTCAAATCCAATGTGGTGGCATGCAGAGCCCAACTCGCGAAAATTGTGTCACTGTCCAAATATTTCTGGACCTTACTGTAGCACCGGCAATACATACCTAGAATCTGTCCACGCCATTACATCTTATGCCGCCCTGGTACAATCACAACATTTGCCACTCAGACCAAAAAGCTGGGCACCTGTGCTCTAGAGCTCGATGGATGATTTAAAAACAATTGGGGGTCAACCTGCTCTTTTTTACTTGTTGTGGTCTTGTGTTTCTGTTTTTTAGGCTATGTGCGCACTAGGCCGTTTTACCCGTGGATTTACCCGCGGATTTGCTGCGGAAATTTCTTGAGAAATGTCTGCAATCTTTGTGCAGACATTTCCCAGCAAATCCTATGAGAAAAAAAAATAGCTGTGCGCACGCTGCAGATTTTTCTCAAGAAATTTCCTTGAGAAGATTTTCTTGAGAAAATTTCTTGAGAAAATGAGCATGTCAATTCTTTTCCGCAGGTACCTGCGGATTTCTGCAGTACAGCCTGCAAAATCCGCAGTGAACAACCTGCGGGAAAATCGCGGCAAATTCACGGCTAATCCGCGGCAAATCCACATGCGGATTTACCGCGAATTTGGTGCGGATTTTTTCCGGAGGTCCAGAAATCTTCCACTCCCAGAAGTTTCTCAAGAAATTTTTTTAGGGGTATGTGCACACCATGTCTTTGAGACACTGATGTACCCGTATTATTTTTGAAGCAGAAGATGCCTAAAACACAACTGGTGGTTTCCTTTAGGCTCCGTTCCCACATGTTGTAGAATTTCTGCACCTATTATGTATATTGTTACTTTAGTTTTTTTAAGTGTGGTTTCATTGCATTATTGACTGCGGTTTTTTGCCTCTTTTTGGTATGTCATTGTGGCGCCCTGGACAAGCCAGGGGCCACAGAGAACAACACCACCACACCCCACACTCCCGGTCAGGCACACCGAAGTCAGACACAAACCCTTGTTGCCTTCCTCCAGGAGCTGATGTCCACACCAGGGGGGTGGGCCAGGCGGTTGGCCCCGCCCACCGAGGAGTTCACAGTCCTGGAGGCGGGAAAAGCAGACAGATTAGTTTTGGAGGTGAAAGTGGAAGGAAGGAAAGTGGTAGTGGAGCAACTAACTGACAGCATCCGGGTGTGTGGCCCGGGCGGTACAGCAAGGTTGGCAGACGGTGGTGACCGTCTGCAGGAGTGGCCTATCGGCGTCTACCGTAAGGACCGTGGACGGGCGGTGGCCCGGCGGTACCGGACCGGTACACAAAGAGAAGTCAGCACCATCTGGCAGGGGCTTACGGACCCCGGCAAGGCTAGGAATCGCCGTGAATTTGCCAAATCCGTCAGCGAAGGGAACCTCCTGGGTTTCCCAGCAGCCAAGTCCCGACAGAAGGCAACAGTCCAACCGTGAGAGGGAAGCACAGCCACCACCAAGGCTACCGTTCCCAGGGCCAGAGCCTGCAGGCAAAAGGGGCACCTCCCGCCCATATCCAAGCTGGGGAACGGGTTACCAGTGGGAACCCATTGGAACCGTTTACCGTACATAGGTGCAGGGAAAGGCAGTCACCATCAACCTGCCGGGAGAAACAACACCGCAGCCGTCTGTGGGACCCATCCATCCAGCCGTGTGTTTTACGGAGAACTGTGTCCTCATCATTGGCTGAGTGAGTACCACCGTGCCGTGCGGCACAGCGCTGCCCCCGCGACCCTGCACCTCACCAGGCCCCGTAACCCGCCTGCCATCCATCCCTACACCATCACCGGGCCCCGGGACAACCAACCCCCTACCCATGGAGGGGAGAACTAACATCAAAGCTGCTCCCTGTCACCGCTCCCGGGATCCCCGTCCAGAGCAGCGGTGGTGTCACCAACTTCACCACAACCGTGGGTGGCGTCACGGACAATAACCAAATCCCCACAATCAATCCCCACCCTTTTCACTCACGGGCGAGGAACGCCGCTCGAGTCCCCGGGATCCGGCCCACCGCTCGAGCCACCACAGAGCAGCGGCAGCAGCAGCCGGACCCGAGCAGTGGGAGAGCGCAGCGTCCCCTCCTCCGCCCGCGACATCATGTTTTAGATAAAGCTGCTTTGTTTTAATACTCCTTGGTATTTGGCTTTGACAAAGCTTTATTGATTTACTTATGTGTGGATTACATGAGTTTTTTATGCGTTTCTGCAGCGGAAATGCAATAACAGCGCATGTGCATTTTTTTTCCTGTGGATTTCACATATTGAGTGCAAGTCATAAGGCCACTTTACACACAGAGATAAATCTGTGGCAGATCTGTGGTAGATCTGTGGTTGCAGTGAAATTGTGGACAATCAGTGCCAGGTTTGTGGCTGTGTACAAATGGAACAATATGTCCATGATTGCACTGCAACCACAGATCTGCCAAAGATTTATCTCTGTGTGTAAAGTGGCCTTAAGAGAAAAATCTGCCTATAAAACGTAACGTACTAGCAAGAGAAGTTGACATGTTCCACTGTTGCCTGACCTGTAAGGCGCTTCATTTTTGACACAGCAAAAATACGCAGTGACAAAAACTCACAAAAAAATCATTGTGATCACACAGCCTTAGGCTCGTTTCACACGTCAGTGAAAAACACAGACATTTTTCACTGGCGTGTAAAACACGCACATGTCCCTGCGTGTGCCGAAAATCACAGCACACGTGGGTTGTCTAAGTGCAATCCGAGCTCCGTTCTCCGTGGCCCGTGATTGCACTTAGAGATTAACTCACCTGCGCCCGCTCCCGCTGTCCATGGTGCTGATCGCTCCCGCGACGCAGCATCCGGCCGGCGGTGACCCCTGCAGCAGCTGCTTCCGGGTCGGCTGTGTCGCGCATAATGAATATGCGCGACAGTAATCAGCCGACTTAGAAGCAGCAGGGAGAACGGGCTGCAGAGGACATCGCTGGACGCCGGGTGAGTTAAAATGTTTTTTTATTTTAAAAGCACGTTTTTTTCTGGCACGTGTTTCACGGACCACACCACTGCGTCGTCCGTGGAACATCAGTGATGCCAGAAAAAATGGACATGTCTCCGTGCAGCAATCACGCACACGCGGGTACGCTGCACGGAGACACGTGCAGTGAAAAATCACTGATGTGTGAGCAGACCCATTGATTACAATGGGTCGGCGTATGTCAGTGTTTCTGGTACGTTTAAAAAAAAGCACAAACGTACCAGAATCACTGACATGTGAAAGGGGCCTTAGGCCCGTTTCACACGTCAGTGATTCTGGTACGTATGTGCTATTTTTTATATGTACCAGAATCACTGACATACGCAGAACCATTAGACTGCCGAGACCCACCAACCGGTTCCCCCTCCCCACCGCGCAATGAAGGAGACCACACATGGAATATCTTTCTTTTGTTCTTTATTGAAGGTATCCACGTAACACCATTCAATTTTGATATAAAAAGGGGGTTGCTTGATATTTTGGCCACAGCTTTTACCACAGGCACAAATCCGCCTTAAACCTGAGGGAGGAGGCCCGATGCCTACGGCCGTCCGTGGCAGGTTGGCTCTCCCCAAATCCCTCTTCCACCGGCTGTGACTTCCGAACTTGTAACAAAACCTTCTTAAGGGAGGGAGGGCGGGCGATGCTCACCCTGAGGGCAGATGTGGTAAGAGAAAGGAGGGACTCCGGCAGCTGTTTATATGCCCTGTAGGAGGTCCCAGCAGGGAAGGGGGGCAGCGGGGGGCATTGCACAGTGGGGAGGAGGGAGAGGTGACCATGGGGGGGACGTAGTGAGGGGCTCAGCAGTCAGGGGCAGCGGCAGCGGCCGCAGTGCCCTGCAGACTGCCGAGACCCACCAACCGGTTCCCCCTCCCCACCGCGCAATGAAGGAGACCACACATGGAATATCTTTCTTTTGTTCTTTATTGAAGGTATCCACGTAACACCATTCAATTTTGATATAAAAAGGGGGTTGCTTGATATTTTGGCCACAGCTTTTACCACAGGCACAAATCCGCCTTAAACCTGAGGGAGGAGGCCCGATGCCTACGGCCGTCCGTGGCAGGTTGGCTCTCACCAAATCCCTCTTCCACCGGCCACGGAGTGGCGAAGGCCCACGCCTGAGCTGCGACCCCCACACAGGGCCCTCATGGCCCGCTCAACCCCGTCCTGGATGTCTGACAGGAAAATATCCAGACCTATGTCATTGAGGCTAAAACCATCCTCTAGCACCAATCTGCTGATCTCTGATTCCAGCAACTCATGTCCCAGCACTATCCCTCTTCCTGATGCTATAAATTTGGCGATCTGCATATTGACATGCCGCCTTGACCTCTCCACAGCCGCTATGTTCCTTGCCCCTATCCAGCATAATCTTGGTAATATACTGGACCATACCACCACTACGTTGCTGAAGAAGCCGCTAAACCTATCCAGGTCTGCTTGCATGACCGCAAGCAGTTCCTGGATCCTCACATTTACCAGGTCGTTCCCACCCGCGTGGATGACTAACACTACTGGGCCCCTGGCTATCCTTGCTATGTTCACTACCTCGGGCAGGACCTGTGTCCAGGCCATGCCCCGAACTCCTCTCCAATGGAACTTGAGGTGATGAAATCCCAGCTCGCTTCCACCTGGTCTCGACTCGGCCCGCCGTGCTGCCCAGAATATGTGTGAGTGACCTAGGATCCAAATGCTAGGTCTCGCCGGATCTAGGAAGAAAAGCTGTTAGCAACTGTACTCAGCATATTTATCATAGTGTCAGCGTCCATCATTGTATTAGTGTTGTCATAGCTTTTGGTGGCGGAACTACGGGACTGAATGGTTAGCAATGATTAGTTATCTGAGATGTGGAAAGATGTAGTGCCTGCCGAGGCTGGTTCGAGGTTAAGACTTGTGTAAAATTTGGTGGTTTGCAGGGATCGGGGGGTTAAATTAGATCTGGCCTAATATAGCGGAAGAAACAGTCTGATTTCCAACGCCCTATCCGCTGTATCTCCTCGTTCGAGAAGCCGGCCCTTGCTGCCTCGGTTGCTGCGCCTATGCGGAAGGAGTGTGTGCTGTAATCCCCTGGCTGTAAGCCCAGGTTGGAAAGTGACGTTTTTAGCAAGGCTGAAAACTGCGTTGCCGTGAGCGGGGATCCATCCGCGTGCTCTAAAAAGAATTTATTGGGAACCCGAGACTCTAAGTAACACTGCAAGATAAGGATGGGACAGAGGGGGCCGGGAAACGGGAAAATGGGGAACCAAACCCCTCTACCGAGCTGATCTGTTTTAGAGCGCCTTATGCGAACCCGTACTCCACCATTGCAAATTATAACATCGTCGTGGAGCAGACCCCCGGGACGAGCTGATGATCTGCTGACTAATTCACTGATTCGCAAAGCCCCAAAGAATGCAAGCGAGAAGGCAGCCGAGAACAAGCGGACCTCGCTGTCATTGGCACATACGTCGCCTAGCTGGTTTATTATGCCTGAGAGAATGGCAAATGAAATGGGCCTTCTGCTTTCAGTGCACTGACGCTTCCGCTTCCAGCCTTTAACGGCCTGCGTAAACAAGAAGGCCTTGGTGACATCAGGCCATCCACGAACCCGGAAGTGAAAGGCTATGCCTGCGAGCCGCTGCTGCGCTACAATACCCGACATGCCATTACTATGCAAATGCGCTATATACCGAGCAACGGAGTTGCTGAGAAAATAAGCAGACACCTGGCTAGGCAGCGGTTGTGCTATATTTAACCATTCGTTCCAAGCCTTACCGTACGAACGCCACGTAGATGGAGCTAGAGATGCCTGGACCAAAGGCATCAGCTGTCCTCGGGGACCGTCCAAAGGAACTGTGGACAGTTCTGGCCAATGCTGTCCGCTTCCGGATGTAATACACGAAACTTCTGAAATTCAAAACGTGATAAGGCATCAGCAATAGTGTTATCGATCCCTGGCACGTGACGGGCCCTGAACCAGATGTTATGCTCGAGGCACTTGAGGACTAAATAGCGCAGTAAGCTGATCACTGGCGGGGAAGAAGATGCCAGGTGGTTAATGGCGTGGACGACACTTATGTTGTCGGTCCAGAAGCAGATTCGTTTATTCGCCAGCTGATCTGCCCAAAGATCCGTAGCTACAATTATAGGGAACAGCTCAAGTAAAGTGAGGTTTTTTGTCCAACCTGACAAGTGCCATTTTTGGGGCCAGCGACTAGCGCACCACTTGGGACCAAGGAAAACTCCGAATCCGGTGGACCCGGCAGCATCCGAAAATAGAGATATGTCAGAGCTGGAAACCTCCTGTTCCTGAAAACACGTGCGTCCATTGTAATTAGCTAGAAAAGACCTCCATACACGTAGGTCCTCCCGTAGGGCGCTGGTGATGCGAATCCTGTGGTGGGGGGCAGCTATGCCCCTAGTGGCCAGGCAAAGCCTACGGGAAAAGATCCTTCCCATAGGCATGACTCTACAGGCGAAGGCGAGGAAGCCTAATAAAGATTGCATTTGCGCCAGGGTTACCTTACGAACCGCACAGAACCCGTCGATGAACGATGTTGTTTTTTGGACCTTTTCCAGTGGTAACCGAAACATCATGGTAATTGAGTCTATTTCAATTCCCAAAAAGGAAAGGCATGTCACAGGGCCAACTGTTTTTTCGTTTGACAGCGGAACCCCGAATTTGTCCGCTAGTGCCTGGAATGAATTTAACGCAATAGCGCATGTTTCCGAGTTGGCGGGGCCAACGAACAGGAAATCATCTAGATAATGGGTGACTGATTTGATCTTTACCACGTCCTTAACCACCCATTCTAGGAAGGTGCTGAAGAGCTCGAAGTGAGAGCAGGATATGGAGCAACCCATGGGAAGACACATGTCATAGAAGAATTTTTTGTTGAAATAGCACCCTAGCAGGTGGTGACAATCAGGGTGCACTGGTAGCAGGCGAAAGGCGGACGCTATGTCCGATTTAGCCATTAATGCTCCTTGCCCTGCTTTGCGTACCAGTCCGACTGCTTTGTCAAAAGACGCGTAGGACACTGCTGAGTCCTCTGTGGGGATGCCGTCATTTACTGACCTCCCGGCCGGGAAGGATAAGTGGTGTATGAGGCGAAATTCACCCTTTTCTTTTTTAGGCACAACCCCTAGGGGTGAAACGCGAAGGTTTGGGAATGGTAATTTAGTGAATGGGCCTGCTACGCGGCCTAGTGCCACTTCCTTGAGTAATTTGTTTTCCAGGACCTGTGGTTGGTCCCGGGCAGATTTCAGGTTTGGGGCAAAGGTTGGTTCTGAGGAGAAATTAAAGGGGATAAAGAAACCGTGGGTGAAACCGTCTCTGATGGTGTCAGCCGCCGCCTTATTGGGGTAACGTTCGAGCCATGGCTCCATCTCGTGCACGATCACTGGGGTCCTTGGGACCTGGTGGTGCATTTTTTGCATGGTGCCTTGTTGTTTGCTTATCGCATTTGGTGGAGGTGTGATTTCCCCCGCAGGATGAACACTCATGCTTGTATTTGCAGAGACCTTGATACCTGCAATGGCCTTCGTTGAAGAGCCAGCAGCAACCTGGTCTGCGAACATTTGCGGCTCCCGGTGTGCCGTGGTTTGGGGAAAATTGGCCTGGAAAGGACTGAAAGGACTTTTGCGCCATCATGAGTCTGACCCACGAATCGGTTGCCTTTACACCCCAACCCAATTGTGGTTGGAGTGCCAGGCGTCTCCTAAATTCTTCATCATACTTCCACCACGCTGATCCCCCATGGGTTTTATAGGAGTTGTAAATGGTGTCGCAGTAAGTGAAGAGTTCTGAGCATCGTTCGGGGTGCTTCTGACCCATCATGCACCCCATAACGCAGAAAGCCTGCAACCAATTATTTATGGTCTTGGCTACGGTGGGTTTTTTAGCGAATTGGCGGTCGTTGCCTCGTCTTTCCTTGTCGACGGTGTTTTGATCCGCAGATATTAGGGACCAGATATCCACATAATCATTAGCCCAAATTTTTTGGACTGTTTCCGGGGTTAGGTGGGTTCCAAGCGGTGAAACACCACAATAGAACATGTCCCTGTGTAGGTCAGGGCGCTGATGCGCTATGTCTTGGCGTTTTACGAACGCGGGGTTAACTAGAACTAGTCCCGACGGTGAACGAACCGCTTCCCTCATTACTCCTGGATGGGTCCCCCCTGCCCAAGCGCTGGTAAAGCTGTACTCACCGGCCGATGTGGTAGGTTGGTCCTCTGGCGCCGCCATCTGGGGTAGTTCTTCGGGTAGTGGTTCGCTGCCCTGGTGGTGATTAGCAAACCTTTCGCCTGGAGGGCCGCTTAGTGAGCGGCTGCGGCGAGAGTCGGATGACGCAGTGCTGGATGGCGTGTGGTGTCTCCTGCGGGATGATCTCTTGCTGCGGTTGGATGAACGGAACTGGTGATTGTGCCGTGAGCGCCGGGAGTGACGCCCGTGGCTATCTCGGCTTCTGCTGCGGGAAGTGGACGGTGATCTTCTGTGGTTATGACCCCTAGGGGGTCTACGATGGAGAGCTGATGATCCTGGCTCGGCTGACCCCACGCGTGATGAGTGCCTTGCTTCTACCTGCGGTTGGCTTACTGGCAGGATGGGCGATGGATGGATTGCAGGGGTTGGCAGGGGGTGCAGGGGGGGTAAATCTAATGGAGGAGTACCTTGGATTTCCTGCGGTTGGAGCTGTAGGTTGGAGCATGGCGGTGTCAGGGGTAAGGATGGATCCTCTTCACCATGGAACTCATTGTTCTTGCTAGGGTCAGATTGGGGAAGGTGCCCATGATGGTCCCTCCATTCCTGGTGTGAGTCAGAGTGTGCTGATCCCTCGGCTGAAGAGCTTCTGCTTTCTGATGCTCCCATAATGTGGCCTGGATGCTGATGTGTGATTAGAGGGCAGTGGAGATTGCTGGCTGGAGGGTGGGTGCTTGACTGCTGCAGACCACCACGTTCGCTTTGTAAAGAATGCGAACGCTGGGCAGGAAATGCAGTTATAAAGCATGTTTGTTTATGACTGCATTTCCCTTTAAATTTGCCGCTTTTACTTTTAATGACATCACTTCCGGTCCGGGGGCCGAAAACCGGAACTACAGTATAGTCACATGGTTGCCGAGTCACAGGAAGTGACTCGGCTGCCATGGATACCGGATGTGACGCAGCCTCAGAATGGAGCGGTAAGCAACATGAGGGGCGCGTCATGCTGGGCGGTGCAGAGTGCCTGGGGGGAGGCGCTCTGCATTGTGGTGGCGAGCGTGATGCCAGGGTGGGGGCAGCATTCCTGAGGGGAGGGGGAGCATCGCTGCGCGGCGTGGACGAACGCGATGCTCGGTGGGGGGCAGCATGCCTGGGTGACGGGGGTGCAGCGCTGCGAGATATATGTTAACCCGATGACCGGTGGGGCAGGGGATAGGTGGCCGGGGGTGAGAGCGGACCGGACCTTCTGGACCGGGCCGCCCTGCGCCTGGGGTCTGTTGTGGGGCTTAGGCGCTGCGGTGGACGGGAGGGTCTGGAAGACCTGCGCCCACCGCTGCTGGGAACCGGCAGGAGGGAGCTGGTGCCCACAAGGGAGGCAAGCCATTCGGCTCCCTCCCGTCCGATCCTTTCTCTTACCGCTACTTCCAGGGGGTCCATCGGCGATGCTCACCCTGAGGGCAGATGTGGTAAGAGAAAGGAGGGACTCCGGCAGCTGTTTATATGCCCTGTAGGAGGTCCCAGCAGGGAAGGGGGGCAGCGGGGGGCATTGCACAGTGGGGAGGAGGGAGAGGTGACCAAGGGGGGGGCGTAGTGAGGGGCTCAGCAGTCAGGGGCAGCGGCAGCGGCCGCAGTGCCCTGCATAATCAATGGGTCTGCTCACACATCAGTGATTTTTCACTGAACTTGTCTCCGTGCAGCGTAGACCCGTGGCCGTGATTCTGCACGGAGATAAGTCAGTTTTTTTCTGGCATCACTGATGACCTACGGACCACACTATGGTGTGATCCGTGTGTGATCCGTGAAACACGTACCAGAAAATCACGGACATATTAAATAATAAATATTTTCAACTTACCTTGCCTGCGATTCGCTGTGCAGTCTCCGCTCTCGGCAGCTCCTGCCTGGCTCATGAATATTCATGAGAGCAGGAATAGCCGACCAGGAAGTAGCTGCTGAGAGCGGTGGGCGGACGCTGGAGAGCCGAGGAGTTCAGCACCATGGACAGTAGGAGCGAAGGCAGGTGAGTAATGTCCATATGCAATCACGGATCACGGATTGCACATGGACAACCCACGTGTGTCATGAATCACGGAACACGGAGGGACATTTGCGTGTTTTACACGTCAGTGAAGGATGTCACTGTTTTTCACTGACGTGTGAAACGGGCCTTAGGCCACATTTACACCTTTAGTATTCGGATGGGATCTGCGGAGGAGATGGACGGATTAATGTCCCCATCTCCGCCATTCTCAGCTGATGCGATTATCGCACTGTACTCGGATGTCTTCTGAGAAGGGCTGTGGAGTCGGTAAGCGAAAACCTTCAACTCAGACTCTGACTCCGACTCCTAAATTTCCCTTGCACCGACTCCGACTCCACGACTCCGACTCCGACTGCCACATATAGTGCTTATAGTTAAGTGAAAAATCTATTGCAGTACAATGTGAACATCAGACATTTAATCATTTTTATGATACAATAATCAAGATATTTAGATAGAACATAAAATATATTTATTGAAATACAACTTTAGAACACAAAAAACTGTAATAAATTGTAAATATGTAATACAATATGTAATATACAGTAGATTGCATATATATCTTGTGTGTGTATATATATATACCGTATATATATATAATATATTGTGTTACATATTTACAATTTATTACAGTTTTTTGTGTTCTAAAGTTGTATTCCAATAAATATATTTTATGTTCTATCTAAATATCTTGATTATTGTATCATAAAAATGATTAAATGTCTGATGTTCACATTGTACTACAATACATTTTTCACTTAAATATAAGCAATATACTAAATGTTATTATTTAGTATGTTTTTGTTGAAAACTGTTTTTTGCCACTTACATAGTGTATTACATAGTGTTATATATATATTACATAGTGTTATATAGTGTATTATAGTGTTATATATAACACTATGTAATACACTACGTAAGTGGCAAAAAACAGTTTTCAACAAAAACATAGTAAATAACATTTGTGCAGTCTATGAATTTGTTGTAAGAAATAGAATTTCCTCCTTCGCAGATGACCTCAAATCTGACCTAATAATGTTAAGGCTAGAGAACAACCTCTCTACAGTAACTTGGGTTGGAGGCAAAGCCGTAACCACATGGGCAACATCTCTAACATAACAATTTCCAGGTATAAAGGAATTGCCTCATGCACAGTCAGTTTTGATGAACGGTTGAATTTTTCTATTTCTTTGATGGCAAGTGAAACATTTTACTGATATCTGGTCAATCTGCTTGCTATAGGAGACGGAGTGAAATCTTTTTCCTTGTGGCAACGCTTTGCCTGCTTTATGTCATCCAAATACTTGTCAAAGTTAAACTCCTCATCTGATGAGGATGAAGATATGGCAGCAGTAGCACTGTCAGGCCCCAAGTCCTCTTCCGCCTGGCAGTCCTGTAGCCACTCATCCTAACTGCTTCCTCTCTCAAAGCTTCTTTTCCTTTAGTAAGCTGTTGATCAGCAAGCAGTATACGATGATTTGGGTCCACATAAACAGCTGCCAGAAGAATTTTATTTTCCAATAGCTGTGTCTCTCTCCGTTGCATTGAAGCAGAAATGCCATCTGGGATTAAACATCCTCTTTGGGACAGGCAAAATAGCAAGTTCTTCCACTCCCTTATGAAAATGCCAGGAGTTAAATCTTCAGTTTGTAATTTTTTAGTCAAGGTAAATGGGTGATTAAGCAATTCCTTCAATTCAGCCACCTGTGTACATTGACCTTCATTTAAGGTTACTTGAGGGTTCACCATATCTATAAGAAATGATTTTAGTTCAAGCAATCGCTCAGTCATTAAATAAATGCTGCCTCACTGAGTGGCTTGATCAACAATTGCCCCTTTCCCAGCACGTCTCTTCAAGATGGAATCAATTTTAGGGGTTCTGGTGGCAATAACCAATTTCCTCACTTTTCCAATCAGATTTCCAGCATGTCCGCCCAGTTTCACATATCCGGCTTTTCGCCGGTTTGGCGGATGTGGCGCACGCCAGTACTGTACGATACAGTACAGTGGCAGCACCGCAGCTTCCAGGTCACATGACAGCATGTGACCGGCGTTTGTCGCGCTGCCACTGTACTGTATACACTGTACTGGAGTGCGCCGCATCCGCCAAACCGGCGAAAAACCGGATTTGTGAAATCGGGGTCCCTCTTGCAGACTATCTCTTATTGCCAGCTGCAGCGTGTGCACAACACAGCGCATGTGATGAATATGAAAGTGTTTTGAAGCAGCTTCAACAAAATCATCTAATTCTAAAGTATCATTTTGCTGTTCTTCTGTTGTAATATCTGTTTGTTCCTCAGTTACATGAACAGCACAGTGGCTCCATCTCACACATACTGAATCCTACATTTTCTTCTAGATGTTTTTCATTACTCTCATTCATCAGTTTAATTGAACTTATCATGTTTGAAGCATTGTCCTTACAATAGCAAGGACCTGTTGTTTTTTGAGTTTGTAATCTTGCAGAACTTTTTCCACTAAGGCCCGGAGAAGCTGGCTGATGTGTGAGCTTTACTATCTTTTAGGCTGGGGCCACACGGGGACTACTGCAATCCCCTTGCATGACACTCGGCTCATGCTGGCAGTACAGCAGAGCCGAGTGTCATGCGTGTGTCCTTGCAACTGAGGTCCGTTTGTGCGAGCAGACCTCAGCTGCGGGGGGCGGGACGGCATTCAGGAGGGGAGGGATTTCTCTCCCTCTCTCCTGCGTAGCCGGCTATTGCCATTCTCGCACTGCACTGGCAGTACACCAGTGTACCGCGAGTGCAGTGCGATTTTTCTCTCGCCCCATTCACTTGAATGGGTGCGAGAGAAAGAGTCTCGGCTTACAATCGCAGCATGCTGCGATTGTTTTCTCGGTCCGATTAGGGCTGAGAAAATAATCGCTCATGTGTGCTGACACACAGGCTAGAATTGGTCCGAGGGGAATGCGATGCTTTATCGCACTCCACGTGCACTGTTTTTCTCGCCGTGTGGCTTAGGCCTTACTGCCAGTGTCTTGGTAAGGGCTAAGCCACACGGCGAGAAAAACAGTGCGAGTGGAGTGCGATAAAACATCGCATTCCCCTCGGACCAATTCTAGCCTGTGTGTCAGCACACATGGGCGATTATTTTCTCAGCCCTAATCGGACTGAGAAAACAATCGCAGCATGCTGCGATTCTAAGCTGAGTCTCTTTCTCTCGCACCCATTCAAGTGAATGGGGCGAGAGAAAAATCGCACTGCACTCGCGGTACACCGGTGTACTGCTAGTGCAGTGCGAGAATGGCAATAGCCGGCTACGCAGTAGAGAGGGAGAGAAATCCCTCCCTCCCCTCCTGAGTGCCGGCCCGCCCCCCGCAGCTGAGGTCTGCTCGCACGAACGGACCTCAGTTGCAAGGACACAGGCATGACACTCGGCTCTGCTGTACTGCCAGCACGAGCCGAGTCTCATGCAAGTGGATCGCAGTAGTGCCCGTGTGGCCCCAGCCTAACAATTTCTTTCTTGTCACAAACATATCAAACATTGATGGCAAAATAATTCAGTGAAATGCAGTGACTCTGGTATCCAGCAAAGGCAATGGGTTTCAAGATATGACATTCAGACACAGCGTTTTGTGAGGATCTGTTTTTGTGCTCAAAAGCAGATCCTCACAAAGAATGAGCAGTCAGTTTGTGGCGGTTTTCTAATCTGCTTTTACTATTGAAAGCATTATTTATGAGCTCAAAAACCTTTCAGGTGATGCGGTTTTTTAAAAAGCGGATCTGCTTTTGCAGCTGACAAACGTATCCTCAAAAAGGGGTACTTTGCACGCTGCGACATCGCAAGCCGATGCTGCGATGTCGAGCGCGATAGTCCCCGCCCCTGTCGCAGCAGCGATATCTTGTGATTGCTGGCGTAGTGAACATTATCGCTACGCTGGCTTCACATGCACTCACCTTCCTAAGGAGGCGGGTCGTGCGGCGTCACAGCGACGTCACACGGCAGGAGGCCAATAGCAGCGGAGGGTTGGAGATGAGCAGGATGTACACATCCCGCCCACCTCCTTCTTTCCGCATAGCAGCCGGGACGCAGGTAGGAGATGTTCCTCGCTCCTGTGAATTCATACACAGCGATGTGTGTGGCGGCAGGAACGAGGAACTACATCGTACCTGTCGCTGCAGCGGCATTATGGAAATGTCGGACCCTACACCGATGATACGATAACGACGCTTTTGCGCTCGTTAATCGTATCAAAAAGGATTTGCACACTACGATATCAGCTGCGTCGCCTGATGTGCGTCACTTTCGATTTGACCCCACTGACATCGCATCTGCGATGTCGTAGTGTGCAAAGCCCGCCTTAGATCAGGAATAGAACAGATATTTATAGGGCATTTCATAACTTTCCCAAATTCCTATGAAAATATATTCAGCACATTCTGCATTGCACTACTGTCCCCAATTTATTATATATTTTAGGAGTCGGAGTCGGTGCATTTTATACCGACTCCGACTCCACCAAAATGAGCTCCGACTCCACGACTCCGACTCCACAGCCCTGCTTCTGAGTGCAGTCTGATGTTTAACTTGCGCCCTTAGAGTTGTATGGATGCAAGTGTCACATCTTTCGCTGACAATCGCAGCATGCTCCGACTTTTCGCTCATCCAGACTCTGGATGAGAAAAAAGCTGACCATCTACTTTCCCTCATTGAATACCATTGGTCCGAGTACAATGCGTACCCTAAAGTTTTGTTGTGGACTCAAACCTCATTGAAAGTCACTGATTATACAGTTTGGGTCTCAGCCCACATACATCCAGTCATAAACAGAATACTTCCAGCATACGGAACTTTTTTTTTTGTCTACACTAGATCTGATAATACTATTGTTACCCCAAATGCGAGCCATTCAGAGACTGCAAGCGGCTTACACTGGGCTGAGCACTGAGCATTCCCGAGCACAGCAATGCTGACTCCAGTGGTCAGCATTAGTGTTGAGCGAGTATTTATTCGGACTTGCTATGCTGTTAGCGAGTACTGTCTGCTACTCGCATATTCGTTACGAGTAGCTGGTGCAATGTAAGTCAATAGAAAATGCTCGCTAAGTAGCGAGTAACCCGAAAGCCGTACTTTTCGTGCAAGTAGCTCAACACTAGTCAGCATACATAAAGCCTCCGTACTCAAACACTGATGTTGTTGTAAAGTCTGTGTTCGGTACAAACACCAAACTTTGAAGTTCGGATCTGCTCATGTCTAGTCAGTATTTTACACAACATTTGTAAGCCAAAAAAAGAGTGGAACAAGCGAAAAGTATAGTAGAAACACGTACACCACTTCTGTATTTTCCACCCACTCCTGGTTTTGGCTTACAACTACTGAACATGTGAACATGGCCTTAAGCATCTTTTCCAATGTTTTGTTTTTTTTTTACATTGACATTTTTTTGACACTGAGCTTAGAGTGTCAAGGTTGCAACAGAGATACAGAGAGACTGGAAGAGTCACAGAAAGGCATAGAAGTGGATATACTTTGGCCATATCTCACACTGATGGTGAACAATGCCCTACGAAACCAGATGATGAATACCACGCAACTTCAGGCACATTTAAGGGAGGAGAGAGGCACTCAAGTGTCACATCAGACCAGTCAAAACCATTTACATCAGTGTGGTTTGCGTGTTAGATGACCTGCAAGGGTACCTAACCACAGTACTAGGCACAGGCGTCATTGTCTTGCTTGACAAGGGACCAGTGGGCCTCAGTGCTGTTCACTGATCAAAGTTGATTCACGCTGAACAGAAATGATGGCCACCAATAATGATGGAGACATTACGGAGAGCACTATGCATCAACCACTGTAGTCACTAGACAAGCCTTTGGTGATGGTGGTGTTACAATGTGGGCAGGTGTAAAAACAGAGGACCAAAAAGTCTTTAAATTTGCCCACATAATTTCATATCCCTATGTCAAATGACTCAAATAAACACTGCATAGGAAATACAAAATAGTATATTTTATTAGTTATCAAAAAACAGTGCACAGGGATAGAAAAACATGTAAAACACAATGTACACACAGGACAACGACATACGGTGAGTGAAAAAATTCCACACATCCACCCCTAGGTACATAAATTAGGGCTCAATTATGTTGCTCCAAGAGCAATAAATATATTCAAAGACATAGGAATAATCACCCATATGGTTACCTAAAAAAGCTTTCCCATAAGAGATAATGAAAGCCATGAGTTAGGGATCTGGCTGGGGATAGTTCCCCTGCAGAATGCAGTGTCTAATACAAACCGAGCAACCATCTAACCTAGTTGTAAACAGCGTACCAGGGTGGGTTTGGGGAAAATTCCCGCCCTGGTACGCTGTTTACAACTAGGTGCGCTCTGCATATGGTTGCTCCGTTTGTATTAGACACTACATTCTGCAGTGAAACTCTCCCTAGCCTGATCCCTAAAGCGAATAAATAAGGAATAACGTTTGGAACTCCATTCTATGTCTGAACTGGGTGCAAAAACCTAAAAAAACATCACTATATGGAGATAAGGTATGCACACCAGTGACTATGTAAGGGGAATACATGTAATAGCAGAAACTGCTGTGTGAATACTGAGATGAAAAATTCAATAGCTATATGTAAGAATGAAATGTGAAAAATGGAATCTGCATTACTGCCATGAATATATGAATAAAGAGAAATTTAGCTACTGAAATGATCAATGCAATAGAGCCCCAACACTACGCCAAAGTATTTCTCTACGTTGGGGTCCCTAGCTTGTGTGTGTCCTCTCATGCAGTTAAAAAACTTACCATGTATGGGAAGCTGAGACCCAGGCTATATATACGTATTATGTGGATTGGCAATAGGTGTGAGTGGGGTGGGTTCACAAACGAAAAACTACTAACAAATAAGGAATAACGTTTGGAACTCCATTCTATGTCTGAACTGGGTGCAAAAACCTAAAAAAGGTTTTTGCACCCAGTTCAGACATAGAATGGAGTTCCTTATTTGTTAGTAGTTTTTCGTTTGTGAACCCACCCCACTCACACCTATTGCCAATCCACATGATACGTATATATAGCCTGGGTCTCAGCTTCCCATACACGGTAAGTTTTTTAACTGCATGAGAAGACACACACAAGCTAGGGACCCCAACGTAGAGAAATACTTTGGCGTAGTGTTGGGGCTCTATTGCATTGATCAATTCAGTAGCTAAATTTCTCTTGATTCATATGTTCATGGCAGTAATGCAGATTCCATTTTTCATATTTTCATTCTTACATATAGCTATTGAATTTTTCATCTCAGTAATCACACAGCAGTTTCTGCTATTACATGTATTCCCCTTGCATAGTCACTGGTGTGCATACCTTATCTCCATATAGTGATCCCTAAAGCGGGCTTTACACGCTACAATAAATCGGCGGAGTCACGTCGTAAGTGACATACATCCGGCATCATAAGTAATATTGTAGCGTGTAAAACCTACGTGCGATTGCGATTGAACGAAAAACCGTTCATCGCATGCACGGCGTTCAAAAGCTAAAAAGTGTACGTCGGGTTGTTCAATGTTCCCGAGGCAGCACACATCCCAGTGTGTGACACCCCGGGAACGATGAAAAGATCTTACCTGCGGCAATGCGGAAGGAAGGAGGTGGGCGGGATGTTTACGTCCCGCTCATCTCCGCCCCTCCGCTTCTATTGGCCGGCTGCCGCGTGACGCCGAACGTCCCTCCCACTCCAGGAAGTGGATGTTCGCTTCCCACATCGAGGTCACATGGAAGGGTAAGTACGTGTGACGAGAAAAAATCCTTTGTGCCACACGGTCAACAAATTGAACGTGCCGCACATAAGATGGGGGCGGGTACGATCGCATACGATATCGTATGTGTAATTGCAAGGTGTAAAGCAGGGTTTACTCATGGGTATACTACTTTGTGTTTCCTATGCAATGCTTATTTGAGTCATTTGACCTAGGGATGTGAAGTTATGTGGGAAAATTTAAAGACTTTTTGTTCCTCTGTTTCAATATAATATGTAGTTGTTGCCCTTTACTATTATAATGAGGTCCATATATGCCTTTAATTTGGTTTTAATGTGGGCAGGTGTGTCTAGTCAATACAAAACTGACTTACACTTTATGAGTGGTATAGTGACAAGCCCCAATTACTTGAGTAACATCAATAATCCTAGGCTGTACTTCCCATTACTTTAATCACAGACCATAAAAACCTGTCAGATCTTGAGTCTGCCAAACACCTCAATCCTAAGGTTAGATGGTCTTTGCATTTTACCAGATTTAATTTTACTGTCACTTGCCATCCAAGGATTAAAAACATCAAAGCAGATGCATTATCCCTCAGCTTCCCTGGTGGTAGTGATCATGTCGACCCTGTACCCATTTTGCAGAAGGGGGTGGTCATCTCAGTATTGTGCCCAGACCTGGAGGGGGAGTTGTTGGAGGCTCAGGGGAATGCCCCGGCCTCTTGCACTTCAGGTAATATATTCTTACCATCTAATTTGTGCTGTAAAATAATTGGGGAACATCACAATACAATACCTATGGGTCGGGTCATCCAGGTAGTAAAGCAACCTCGGACCTCCTTACTTGTCGTTTTTGGTGGCTGAGGTTGCATCAAGATGTGATTGGATATGTTCCTGCTTGAAGTGTTTGCGCACGTTCCAAGTTAATGCATACTCATTAGGAATGATCGAATATTTCAAATATTCGGCTTCGCGAATATTTTCCGAATTGGACGCCCGTATTCGACTATTCGCGAATATTCGATGCACAATGTAAGTCTATGGGAAACCCGAATAACAACTGTTCGGAACTATTCGGGCTTCCCATAGACTTACATTGGGCATCGAATATTTGCATAGCGGCAAATTATTCGTCGAATATTCGTGAAGCCGAATATTTGAGGTATTCGATCATCCCTAATACTCATCCATTGGGATCTCTCCTGCCATTGGCTATCCCTAATAGAACATGGGTGCATTTATCCATGGATTCCATTACTGACCTACATTTGTCTTCAGGAATGGTACATTTCATCGCGTTACTGGCTCTTTCAAAATGCCAAGACTCTGGCTCAGGTGTTCATCAATGAGATTGTGAAGCTTCACGGGGTTCCTTTGGATGTTGTCTCAGATCGGGGAACCCAGTTTGTTTCCAAATTTTGGAAAGCATTTTGTGCTCAACTGGGGCGTTCTCATCTGCCTTCCATCGTCAGTTGAATTGTCAGACCGAGCACATAAATCAAAATTTGAAAACTTACCTTTGGTGCTTTTTCTCCAAGAATCAGGATAATTGGGCATCTTACTTATGGTGCTGGACCATATATTTCTTTTTCTCCGGAAAACTTGTGGAAGCTGGCCACCTGGATCCGTGCACCGGTCTGATGAATTTGTCAGCTTCCAAATCGGATACAAAGTAGTATACCCCTTTTTTGCCTCATCTTACTATTGGACAAATTTGCTTTAAACAATCGCCACCAGGAGTCTACTGGTAAGTCACCAATCTTTGGTGCATATGTTTTTCATCTGCTATTTGGTACCTTTAGTGGTTAAGGGGCTTTGGGAGTCCATGAAGAGGAATGTTTTGCCTTCTGAACACAATGTGTTCCACAGGTCACTTCTCAAAAAGTATGTGGTATGTTTGGAGCTGTCCCCTTTGCCGATGGTCCTAATCATGGTTGATGGTAATTTAGAGTTTAAAATAGCTAAGATTGTTGATTCTCATTTTCTACATTGTTCCCTTCAATATTTGAGGGGTTAGGGTCCAAAAGAAAGGATGTGGGTTCCAGCATTGGATGTGAATGCCACAAGGTTGGTTCATTCCTTTCATGCTTCCTGTCTGGATAAACCTTGTCCTGAGTGTCCGGAGACCATTGATGGAAGGGGGGTACTGTCATGGTTTTGTCACACTTGACAGAAGGTCCTGTGGTGTTTGGCTGTAGAAAGTCGAAGCGTTTGGCTACCCAAACTGCTCCCTGACATTCTCTTCTTCTCTGCTTGGGGTTAAACCCTTTCCCTTTAGGACCCTGCAATTCAGCTGTTAATCACTTCCCTTGGTGTCCTTAAATACTCTCCTTCTTCCTTGGTCTTTGCTGATGATAGAGTTAAAAACCTATACACGCCTTGGATGCTAGCACTAGCAGTCAGTTTGTATCCATCTGAAGAAACATTGTTGGTCATTGCTGTATCTCTCCCTGAGTCATCCTGGAGATAAGTTGTTCATGTGCTTTCCCCTTTGTGTGCACCCTGTGTCTTCTTTAGAGCTTAGTGGGGTTGACTAAGCGTTTATGCCATCTGTTCCCTACCTAGGGCCTATTACAGGGTCAGTCAGTGTCAGGTATCCTGCTCAGCGCATAGGTGCAGAACCTATCTAGGGTGGCCATGGGCAAGTGGCAGGTTTGGTCAAGTGTCAACATCACCATATTCCCTAGACACAGTGTTTCCCTTATCATCCCTGTCGCCGTACACGTGGTACTTCCCCATACATAGTGTGACATATTTTGTGAGTAGTGTATGTTCATTCTTTTTGAGTCTTTTTTTACAGCTTTTTCAGACGAGTTTAAGGCAAAGTCTGCCAAAAAAATATGTTATGTGCACATTTCCTAAAACATGTGCCGAAACATGAGTGTCTAAAAAGTGCAGAAGTGGTGCACATGTTTCTAATATACTTTTCCTCTGACCCTGATCACAAGAAGCGAACCCTCTCTTTCTTTAGGTGAATTTCTTCCAGAGGTGTTGTATCCTTTAGACCCGCAACACACATCCATTTAATTTGTACGTGTGCGGTACGTATTTGCACGTACCGGAGACTCGTACACACGGAGACCCATGTTATTCAATGGTACATGGCACACACACGTAAAATCACACGGAACGTGTGACCGTGTGGTAAGTACGTGTGTGCGCTTTTCTACACGGACGACATGTCCGTTTTTGGCTGGCAGCACGCAGGCACGGACCCGCTTTAGTCTATGGGTCCGTGCCTGCACGTACCGCACACGGAGTATGTCCGTGTACAGCACATTCCGTGCGTGTGCGTTTTTACACTAGCGATCTTATTTTTTGTTTTTTTTTAAATTAAATTCAGTATACTTACCTTTTTTTCTGCTGTTCTCAGTCATACTTACATTGGCGCTCGGTTTTTTTCTTCCCCCGGCTCATACCGCTCCCCGATCACCAGCGCGGCGAGGAACAGCTGTGCAGAGAATACGCGGCAACAATTACTTTGAATATGCCGGCCGCTCATTAATCAATCTCGTATTCCCTGCTTTCCCCACCCACAGACTCCTGTGATTGGTTGCAGTCAGACACGACCCCCACGCTGAGTGACAGCTGTCTCACTGCACCCAATCACAGCAGCCGGTGGGCGTGTCTATACTGTGCAGTAAAATAAATAATTAAAAAAAACGGCGTGCGGTCCCCCCCCAATTTTAATACTAGCCAGATAAAACCATACGGCTGAAGGCTGGTATTCTCAGGATGGGGAGCCCCACGTTATGGGGAGCCCCCCAGCCTAACAATATCAGTCAGCAGCCGCCCAGAATTGCCGCATACATTAGATGCGACAGTTCTGGGACTGTACCCGGCTCTTCCCGATTTGCCCTGGTGCGTTGACAAATCGGGGTAATAAGGAGTTATTGGAAGCCCATAGTTGCCAATAAGTCCTAGATTAATCATGTCAGGCGTCTCCCCGAGATACCTTCCATGATTAATCTGTAAATTACAGTAAATAAACACACACACCCGAACAATCCTTTATTAGAAAAAGAAACACTAACAAATTGCCTTGTTCACCAATTTAATAAGCCCGAAAAAGCCCTCCATGTCCGGCGTACTCCAGGATGGTCCAACGTCGCTTCCAGCTCTGCTGCATGAAGGTGACCGGAGCTGCAGAAGACACCGCCGCTCCTGTCAGCTCCACGCAGCTAATGAAGGGAATAGCGCGATCAGCTGAGCTGTCACTGAGGTTACCCGCTGTCACTGGATACAGCGGTGGCCGTGGGTAACCTCAGTGACAGCTCAGCTGATCGCGCGGCTGTCTTCAGTTGCTGCGTGGAGGTGACATGAGCGGTGGTGTCTTCTGCAGCTCCGCTCACCTTCATGCAGCAGAGCTGGATGCGATGCTGGACCATCCTGGAGTACGCCGGACATAGAGGGCTTTTTCGGGCTTACTAAATTGGTGAAAAAGGCAATTTGTTAGTGTTTTTTTTTCTAATAAAGGATTTTTCAGGTGTGTGTGTTTATTTACTGTAATTTACAGATTAATCATGGAAGGTATCTCGGGGAGATACCTGACATGATTAATCTAGGACTTATTGGCAGCTATGGGCTTCCAATAACTCCTTATTACCCCGATTTGCCAATGCACCAGGGCAAATCGGGAAGAGCCGGGTACAGTCCCAGAACTGTCGCATCTAATGTATGCGGCAATTCTGGGCGGCTGCTGACTGATATTGTTAGGCTGGGGGGCTCCCCATAACGTGGGGCTCCCCATCCTGAGAATACCAGCCTTCAGCCGTATGGCTTTATCTGTCTGGTATTAAAATTGGGGGGGACCGCACGCCGTTTTTTTAAATTATTTATTTATTTATTTTACTGCACAGTATAGACACGCCCACCGGCTGCTGTGATTGGGTGCAGTGAGACAGCTGTCACTCAGCGTGGGGGGGCGTGTCTGACTGCAACCAATCACAGGAGTCTGTGGGTGGGGAAAGCAGGGAATACAAGATTGATTAATGAGCGGCCGGCATATTCAAAGTAATTGTTGCCGCGTATTCTCTGCACAGCTGTTCCTCGCCACGCTGGTGATCGGGGAGCTGTGAGTATGAGAGAGGGCTGCTCACTTAAGTCACTCGGGGGATTAGCGGTCACTGGTGAATCCTTCACAGGTGACCGCTAATCAGTACGCGGCACACAGACAGAGCCGCGGCATGACAATGAAGTCGGGTGAAGTTCACCCGAGTTCATTCTCATCGCGCAACTCTGTCTGCTGTCAGCCGACATGTATCAAAGACATTGTGCAACACACAAACGGACATTCCACACGGACATTCCACGTACACATACACGGGCATTTTACACACAAACACGGACATTTTACACATACACACGGCTCGCATACGCCATCACACGGATGTCATATGTACCGGAGAAACGCCCCAAAAAAACGGAACACGGACCCGAAAAACGGACCGTGTCACACGGACGTTTTTTTTGCGGAAGTGTGTTTTAGGCCTTATACACGGTCCTGGTCAGGTCAAGCTAATCCTCTCTCTCTCTCAGGCCTCTGCCACACTCATGTGAAAATCACGCACGTGCCTCGAGACACGTATTTTCCTTGCGTGTTGCGTTAGGTAAGTATGTGTCTCCGGTACGTGCATGCCACGTGTGTTCTCCGTGTGCTATCCACGATAACACACGGAGAACTGGTAATTTACATACTCACGTGGTCCTTGCTGCTGTCCAGGGTACTGATCTTCGACTCCAGCCCCGTCCACTCCCCGCTGATGCTGCTTCAGGCCGAGTGGAGGGGCGGAGATCAGCGGCCGTCACAGCACGCCCACCTCCTTAACACGCTCATAATGAGCGGCGGCCAGCAGCAACTGTTTATAGCGGAAGATTCTGCAGGGCAGAAGGAGGTATTTTTTTTTTATTTTAAAATAATAACACGTGTTTCTCCGGCGCGTGTCACACGGGACCGCATCCACACTACATCCATGTGGTATGGGTGCGGGTCGTGTGACACCCGTGATGCAGGAGAAAAACGGACATGTCGGCGTTTTTTAAACACGTACAAACGTACAATCCACACGGACACCGTGTGGATTTACGTTAATGTGCCTGTTACCATAGGGTAACATTAGTGTACGTGTGTACGTGTCTCCGGTACGTGAAAAAACTGCAAAACACATACTGGAGGCACGAACGTGTTACAGAGGCCTCAAAGGATTCTTTACTGGAGACAACAACCTCAACACACTGGTCATGTGTCAAACAATCAGTCTCCATTTTGGCACAGGAGACACACCCATGGGTGGAGGTATGTGGATAGCCAGACCTGCTCGACTCTCCAGCTATCCATAAAACCTGTCTCTGGAATGCCTTATAAGCCTTGAGGCACTACAAGTACCTGAGCAAGCATTCAGGTTTACACCACCTCCTAGATATATATATATATATATATATATATATATCTGCCACCATGTTACAGTACGAGGAGGTTTTCAGGACTCCCGTCTGACAGCCATAGATACTGACCTGGCCTCTTCGATGGATACGGCAAATTGGTTTTCACTAACTCTTGCAGCATACACATAACGTAATTGCAATCACTAGGATTTGACAAGACTCCTTGGCAAAACAGGGAATGTTGATGTTTAGTAAAACAGTAAAAAGTATTTTTTTTCCATGCTGCAGTTTTTCTGTGTACGCCTTTGGGAAAAACTGTAGTAGATTTTCAATTGATCCATTTAATTATCATTTTGTATTCCTCAGATTTGGCAAACCACATGGTTCTTTACATGTAGGGTATGTTCACATATTTTAGAGTTTTTTGGTATTTTTTTAGGCAGAAAAGAAGTTGTGTTTTACAGTACCAGCAAAATCTATGAGATTTCAGAAATTTCATGTACACAAAAAAAATTTCCTCATTCAATTTAAGCACAGCAGCGTCTTTAAAAATCTGCAGCATGTGAATTCTTTCAGCGTTCTGGCAGTGATTTTTATCCTTTGAAACTAAAGAGAAACTGTAACAATTTTGAGAAACACTGCATAAAATTTTTTCTGCTATGTGTGAACATACCCTTGGCGAGAATAGAGTTTTCAAGCATTGCTCCATCAGCTGCAGTTATATCAGTTCCCAGCAGATGTCAGTCTTGTCAGTCTTCAGTACGGTATCGAGCATTTGTATTCTCTTTTATGTAACTCATTTCTATTCATCTATTGGTTTCAATTTACACTTAACGACATTCAACTTTTTGACTAATAAAAGCATAGGATTCTTTGGTTTTCACACATTGTAAATTTATTTTCATCTTAGGATACTTTAACACAGTTGTTGTAGGGATTTATTGTTCCTGTTTCTTAGTAATAAAAACATGGAAAGTGAATGAATCCCATTACTTCTAGCGTGAAAGCTGCTTTACAATCTGTCACTATTGGTTCTCACCATGCTTTTAATGCCCCTATACTATAGAATCAGATATTTTACTATCACAGCTGTGCTGTTTTTGGGAATGGTAAAATCATAGCTACCAACCGTTCCAAAATCAGCGGGACTGTCCCAATTTGAGGGCTCAGTCCCGCTTTCCCGGCAGTCATTGTTTTTGTCCTAGCTTCCTCTCACCTCTCCTTGCCACATAATTTGTCATTCTTTCTGTTCTTCAAAGTTGTGAGGTGTAGTAAAATGTCTCATGGCATGAGTATCTCATGTTGTGGGGATTAATCTGGCCAAAGGAAATATCTGCTGTTTGTATGGTGTTTTTTTTCTGTCTGTGCATGGGTTTTTCCCCCGGTTTTCCTGTTTCTTATATCAGTCATGCTGCATTCACACTAAGGCATTCTTAGTCCAATTGCTGTCTAAACTAGTAGCGTTAGGACCAATGTTATTAATTCGGGTTGTTCAGGTGATTACACAGGTACACAAAATATATATATATATCTTTTCTTCAAATGACGTAGGCTTCGCCCCATTTTTGTGTCCAGCCAGGTACAACTAGGCAGCTGGGGATTGGAATCCGCAGCACAGGTTGGCCTGAGCTTTCTGGGCCCCACTGCTGCGAATTGCAGTCTGCAGCCGCCTCAGAAAATGGCACTTTCATAGAAGCGCCATCTTCTGGCGCTGTATCCAACTCTTCCAGCACCTGCCTGCTATACCTGGCTAGCATACAAAAATATGGCGAAGCTCACGTCCTTTTTTTGTAGTTTTTTGGCAAAAAAAATAAAAAATGCTTCCTTGGATTTTCCATTGCCAGTGAAGGTAACACCAAGCAGTGGGGGTTAGCAGCCAGTAGCTGCTTGGATTACCCTTAGATAGCAATACAAAAAATGCAGCGGGAGCCCATATATATTTTTTTTAATTATTTATTTAAATAACTAAAAACAAAATGGGCTTCCCTGTATTTTGATTGATGGACATCACAGTGCTGTAAAAATAAATCTTTAAAAAAAATGATGTAGCGCTCCGCGGTATTTTTGATTCTCAGCGCAGATAAAGCAGACAGCTATGGGTTGCCACCCCCATCTGCCTGCCGTTACCTTGGTTGGCAATCAAAATACAGGGAAGCCCATTAATTTTTTCTATTTAAAAATAGTTAAAAAAAAAATGACGTTGGGTCCCCCCATTTTTGATAGCCAGCTAGGGTAAAGCAGACGGCTGTAGCCTGAAAACCACAGCTGGCAGCTTTACCGTGGTTGGGGATCCAATGTGGAGGTCCCCCCAGGCTCTTTTTTTATAATTATTTTATAAATATTAATAATTACACAAAAAAAGTAGGGTCCCCCCCAAATTGGATCACCAGCCAAGGTAAAGCGGACAGCTGTGGTCTGGCATTCTCAGGGTGGGAAGGTCCATAGTTATTGGGCCTTCACAGCCTAAAAATAGCAGGCCGCAGGCACCCCAGACGTGGCGCATCCACTAGATGCGCCAATCCTGGCGCTTCACCCCAGCTCATCCCGTGCCCTGGTGCAGTGGCAAACGGGGTAATAAATCGAGTTGATACTAGCTGTAAGGTCACCTGACATCAAGCCCAGCAGTTTGTGATGTCATGGCATCTATTAGATACCCAACATCATAAACTGTCAGTACTAACAAAAAAAAAATCGACAAAAGAAATTTATTTGAAAAAACAGTCCCCAAAACATTTCCTCTTTCACCAATTTATTGTAAGAAAAAAAATAAAGGGGTCCCACGACGACTCTGGACCGTCTAGAATATGGGGGGAGACACTCAGGGAACGTATCCCCCATTTTTTAGGAGTGCAGACCCTTCATGTGAGGAGTGTGGGTGCAATGAATCTGCACTCACTCTCCTCGGGTCCACAGCAGCAGAGTCCATGTCGTAATGGTTGCTACCAAAGCTGCAATGCCCTGCTCATGAGGTAAGGGCATGCCTAATCAGGAGAACTATTCTACATTTCCAAATATTGGTATTTGCTGATATTATTGCTATTCCACCTACTATATATTGGGTATAGGATCTTGGAGATGGAATAAAGTCCAGTTATCCAGCTGAATGAATACTTAACAACAGAGCTCGCTATTTAGATGTGTTTTCTTGTGGCGTATAACGGACTCTCATGTTTGGTAGTCATTCAGCAGGGAAACTATAAAAGCAAATCCCTCCATTTGGAAATGTAGTATATAGCTCTCCTGATCAATTATGTTCCTTACCTCATGAGCAGGGCATTGCAGTAATAATAATAATTTATTCATTTATATAGCGTTATTAATTCCATAGCGCTGTATGTCTTTGGAGTGTGGGAGGAAACCGGAGTACCCAGAGGAAACCCACGCAAACATGGGGAGAACATACAAACTCCTTGCAGATAGTGTCCTTGGTGAGAATTGAACCCAGGACCTCAACGCTGCAAGACTGCAGTGCTAACCACTGAGCCACCGTGCCGCCCATTTAGCTTACAGATGCATAACCACCACTCACTGTGTCTGAACACAGGAAGCTGAGCTGACAGCCGCTCTGTGCATGCGGCAGCGTCTATTGTGAAGGAGAGGGCCGTGGAGGGATCAACGCTGCACAGGTACCGTGGGACACCGGGGAACACCGGTGGGGTTATAGGGGGTGACCTGGCAGGGCCTGGGGAGGAGTTTTCTGTCGCATGTGTCATGGCACATGCGACAGAAATCAGAGGAGTAGGGTGAATGCGGCCGGCGTGCTGCTGTGCGCGCGGCCATCTTGGATTTCTGGGAGGGCATCAGGGGGGCACTTTGGCGACACCGGGGGACCGGAGGGGACCGGGGAGGAGATTTATCATGTTTGTTCATGCCAGATGGGAGATAAATAATTTTTTACCGGCGCTGTCATTTACTGTAACGTGATCATCGGTGTACGGTGTATACCTGTGATCACGTGAGCGGGGACCGGAAAAACCGTCCTGAATCATGATCTCCAGGGTCTCAGCTAGCCCTGAAACCCCGGAGATTTTCTGACGCTGGGGGGCGCTATTCACTTATTTCTGCCTGCTGTTTATAAACGGCAGATCAGAATAAGGCTACATTAACAAGACCGATCCATTTTTGCGGTCTGCAAAAAACAGTCCGTTTTTTTCACGGGTGCATCCGTGTGGCATCCGTAGACGGTCCGTATGTCATCTGTTTGTCATCCGTGTGCCTTCCGTTTTTTTTGTGTACTGCAAAAAAACTGAAGGAGAGAAAATGCATAAATTTACCCAGGATCCATAGCTTCATCCTACATGAGGCGGTCACATGTTCACTCCAGTGCCATTTTCTACTGCTTTTCACAGCGTAGAGCGCTCTGGTGATTTTCCTGTGCTTGTACACTTCATATCAGTCTTTTCTGTCATTATAATGGCAGAAAGACACATAATGTCCCACTCTCCTGCATTTTGTAATTTTGCACCCTTTGGTGCCTTTCATGTGGCACTAAGGGGTGCTTAGCTTTGTATTTAGCCAAAAAATGAAAAAAAAAATGACGTAGGGTTCCCCCTATTTTTGTAGCCAGCTAGAGTAAAGCAGACGGCTGCAGCCTGCAGACCACAGCTGGCAGCTACACCTTGGCTGGTAATCCAAAACTGAGGGCACCCCACGCTGTTATTTTAAATTAAATAAATAATTTAAAAAAAAAAACACGTAGGGGTCCCCCCAAAATTGGATCACCAACCAAGGTAAAGCAGACAGCTGGGGTCTGATATTCTCAGACTAGGGAGGTCCATGGTTATTGGACTCTCCCCAGCCTAAAAATAGCAGGCCGCAGCCGCCCCAGAAGTGGCGCATCCATTAGATGTGCCAATCCTGGTGCTTCGCCCCAGCTCATCCCGCGCCCTGGTGCAGTGGCAAACGGGGTAATATATGGGGTTAATACCAGATGTGTAATGTCACCTGGCATCAAGCCCTGGGGTTGGTGAGGTCAGGCGTCTATCAGATACCCAACATCACCAACCCAGTCAGTAATAAAAAAAAATAGACGACAAACACATTTTTATTTGAAAAAACACTCCCCAATACATTCCCTCTTTAACCAATTTATTTGAAAGAAAAACAAATCCAGGTCTGGTGTAATCCAAGGGGTTGCCATGACGATCCTCACTGTCCCAGTCAATGAAGAGCAGGATGTTCCCCATTGGCTGGGAGAGCAGTGCAGTGACCTGAGCTAACATCAATGGGTCAGCCCAGGTCACTGCAGGTGACAAGTGACAAGTGCTGCTGTCAGCGAGGTACATTACCTGCGCTGATCTCCTGCACTGCTGACAGCACCTGTCACTGAGTTCAATGACCGCCGCCTTCACAGCCAAGTATCGCGAGCGGCCCGTGACGTCACCGCTAGGCAGTCTCGGGTCGGAAGCGAGAGAAGGTGATGTGACAAGCAGCGGCCATGGAGGACAGTGACAGCGCTGAGGTCGGGACTTCATCACCGCAGGTAAGCCGAGCGGGACCATGTGTGCAGAGTGCAGGTGGGCGGAGCCATGTGTGCTGGCGGCGGAGTGCGAAGTGGGTGGCGCTGAGGACGTCAGTGTCGTGGACTGCTTGGCTGGGGACAGGTGAGTGTGAGTGTGTGTGTGTGTGTGTGTGTGTACATGCCGCGTGCAGGAGGGGGCGGAGTGAGCTGAGCGGGGAAGTGTGGGCTTCCTGCACGTAACTAGGATAAACATCGGGTTACTAACCAAAGCGCTTTGCTTGGATACCCAATGTTTATCTTGGTTACCAGCTTCTGGCAGGCTGCCAGCGATGGCTCCTGCACACTGTAGCTGTAAAAAGCCCTGCTTTTTGCTGCTAGAACCGTTCTCGTACGTATCTAGAACTATCGAGCTTTAGCAAAAAGCTCGAGTTCTAGTTCGATCTAGAACAGCCCCCAAAATCACTCGAGCCGCGAACTGGAGAACCTCGAACCGCGAACCGCGCTCAACTCTACTCATAACCTCTCACGCAGTATGATGTCCACCACAGCCCTCACATACTATTGTTATCACAGTCCCCCACACAATATGATTTCCTTAAAACAGTATGATATCATACAGTATGATATTCAACAACGCCCTCCACACAGTATGACTTCAGGTATGGAAAAATAGAAGACACCGGTTTGTTGGAGTTTTTCAGAATTTATTCTTCAGACATACAGGGGAGAGATAAGAGTGCTGTGCATGATGTTCCTCATGGCCCTCAAACAGTATGGTCACCCCAGACCCCCATACAATTTGATGTCTGCCACAGCCCCTCATACACTATGATGTCCACCACAGCCCCCCTACACAATATGATGGTAGCACCGCTCCCGATACAGTATGGTGCCCACCCTAGCCGCTAGCACAGTTTGATGCCAGCACTGCTTCTTATATAAAGCAGCATGTCGACCACAGCCCCCATACATTGTGGTTACTTTCCCCTCATACAGTGTTATGGCTGCAAAGCCCCCATAAAGTATGATGTCCTCATACAGCAAGAGGTCCCCCATACATTATAGTCACCACAAACTCCCACACAGTCTGGTGTCCACTAGAGCCCCCCCACCCCCTTACATATTGTATGAGAGCTTTCACAGCCCCCCATACAGTATCATGCCCCCCACAACCACCCATATGTTATGGTGCACACCACCAAAAGCTCCTAAGTAGTGTGATACCCCACTATCTGACCACCAGGACCAATAATATAATTTAAAAAACACTATATTCACCTAATCCAGGTGTCTCATCCATCACTGCATCCGTCTCCTCTTCTAGCTTGTGTATCAGTGGGAGAGCAAGGGCCGCGATATGTTGTGACATGATTGCACTGCCTGACTTCCCCTGCATGGCGTCGACCTCCATTAGGCCCCAGACCAGAAGAAGCTTGTTTCTTGCTGGAGCCAGTGGCTCTGATCTCCGCCACAGCTGTTAACAGTACCAGCATCCTGAGGATGCCAATAAGGTTGACAGTGTAATGATAAATGTGGCCGGATTGACCCCTCAGACATTTGCCGGATTTAGCCCAATGGGTAGCCTTCGAGAGGCATAAAGATACGGGTTATAAAAGACAGAAGGGTACTGTATATAGGAGAGAACTGATTTTCTATCATTTTAGTACATTTTAGGCCGTTCCTTTCTACAAAATAACTTCAGCTCTGTTATGTTGCTGTTTTTTCCCCTGTGAACAGCTCACTTAAGGTTCTTTCACAACAAGGTTTGGACCAAAGAAAAAATTTATTGTAGCAAGACATCTTCCTATGCTGTAAAAAAAGAATCTTCTCTCTCCTCATCTCTTCTGTCATAGTAAGATCGGAGGATGGAGAGAAGCTTTTATTATACACATACTGTATATTTTCCTAAAATGTATTATTAACCCCTTCATGCCCGCCTTACTTAAATTAATGGAATAATGGCAGCGTCCTCACTATTTTGCATGCCCTGTTTGATGGCAATGGTCACCCCTGTGCAAAGTACCATAAACAGGACACCCTCACTTATCGCTCATACAGAAATCTAAGCGTTATCAATACCCAGCTGCTTATGAACAATATGCAGTCATCTTCCAATCTCTTCCCTCTCCTGTGCTCACTCTGCATTGTCACATTATAATAAGACATGCCCTGGATGAAGCTGCACCAGCTACATGCAGAAAAAAAAACGGACAGACAGCGGCAACCTTGGCACCAGCTTCAAATACGTTTCCTCCACTGCTGTTTAAGGTGTGGAGAGCGTCTGTGGAGAAAATCCCTTTCAGCAGAAGACTTCATCCACTATAAATTCATGCTCAAACCTATAACTCTGCTCTCCGTCTGGCCAAATAAGTCCACTTTACCACCCTCATCACATCACTAGCCAACAATCCTAAACGACACTGAAACCTTCTGTGATGCCCTGGACTAGCCAGGTAGTCCCAGGTAGACCCCCTGCACAAACACCAGCCCCTAATAAGGTGACAGCAGCCAACCTACAAAACCCTTGTCACCTCCCTCAGGGTTTGATGTTCACACCAGGGGGCGGAGCCATGCAGTTGGCCACACCCACTGAGAAGTTCACAGGCCCTGAGGCAGGAAGCAAACAGTTCAGTTCCCCGTGGGGAGCAAGGAGTTAGTCAGATTAGTTTTGACAGAGAAGTGGCGTGGAGTTCAAGTGCAGGCCTGTGTCCAGGTCTGCCACAGTCTAACACCAGGTGTCTGGGTTGGAGCCCAGTCACCTCTGGCAAGGAGGCAGATGGTAGTTGCCGCCTGCAGGAGCCGGGAAGACGGCTGGTGGAACCGTAAGGGACCGGGACAGGGTAGTAGCCGGCCGGAACCGAACCGGGGAGCCAACTGGAAACCGGAGCACCAGGAGGGGTACTCAGACCCAGAACGAGATCCAGAAGCCACTGGACCACATTGAATTCACTGATTGAGGTCTGGACCTTAGGTCCTTTCCCGTCCCAAGACCCGAAAGAAGGCAACAACCCACCGAGGGGGATAGAAAGCCACCGCCCAGGCAGAGAGATACCACGGGCCAGCGCCTGCGGACAAACGGGTTCCCCGACACATCAAGCTGGGGAGCGGACTACCGTTGCTGAAGCATAGGCAGTCAAATTCTACTAAAGAGGTGCAGGAGAAAGGCGGGAACCACCAACCTGAGAAAGGGGCACAGCGCAGCCGGCTGCGGGCACCGACCATCATCCTTTTTGGTTTACCAGAGACTCAAGTGTATCTGTCATAGTGAGTACAACAGTGCCCTCGGGCCGCACACCGCACAACACCATCTTGCCCGCACCTCACAAACCATCGGGCCCCGGGACCATCACCCCCTGCCCACGGAGGGGTCAACACCCGGCTGCATAACACCATCCCTGGGAGCCTAGTTAACGGCAGCGGTGGTGTCCACATTCACCACAACCCGTGGGTGGCGTCACGAACTTTAATCCCAAAAACACCACGGCTGAACCTCCCCACTGAAGTCCCTACATGTAGCGCCAAACCCATTTCAGAGCGATGTGACCCCCGGGTCCGGAGGCGCTAGAGCCATCCACCAAACGAGCCCGGATCTGAGCGGCTCGGCTGCGACCGAGCGCGGGGTGGTACACTTCCACTCCCTACTGAGCCCCAAAGTACAGACCCGGTCACCAACCTCAGCTCTTATGATTTGGCCACTTTCTTCTAACAAAAAATCAACCACATCCATCAGGACATTTTTGAAAAATCCCCTCAGAGCCTGGATCCTCTTCCCTCCCACGCCTCAAGCTCACTTTCAATATTCGAGCCTGTCACAGAAGAAGTAGTGAAAAGGCTCCTCAATTCTTCTTGACAACCTGCACCAGCGAGCACATTCCCTCACATCACCTTCAGGCTCTCTCCCCAGCTGTCACTATCTATCTATCTAATCAAAATATTTAACCTCTCTCTTTCATCAGGAATCTTTCCTTTATCATTTAAATATGCCAACATAACCCCTCTACTTAAAAAATATTCCCTCAACCAGAACTGTGCTGCTAACTACAGACCAGTCTCTAATCTTCATTTTATCTCTAAACTGAAACGCTTGGTCCACTATTGGCTAATCCGCTATCTCTCTGAAAATTTGCTTCTTGATCCCTTACAATCTGGTTTCTGTTCTTTACATTCTACTAAAATGGCCCTCACCAAAGTCTCCAATGATCTATTAACAGCAAAATCTAATGGCCACTACTCTCGATTGTTTCTCTTAGATCTCTCAGCCACTTTTCACACTGTAGATCAGGAGAATAAACTGTGGAAGAAACAAGCGCAGAAATAGGGTCTTATCTGATGGATGAGGGAATACACATGTAAAGACAGGCACTCACCTGTTTCAGTTGTGACAGGCACAACTCCTATGCAAGCATATAGGCAGATTATGCAGCAGTGGTCAGCAGCAGCCCCGATGCAGAAATAGTAGATAACAGGATGGCTGAGAGAGAACCGGGTTAAATGCTGCGCTAGAAAACCACAATTCCGATGGATAAAGTGAAATCCTTTCCTTTATTGGCACAAGTCTACGCGTTTCGAAGGCATACCGCCTTCTTCATCAGGACAAAACAGTACAAGAAAAGAACAGCATGACCGATGGTCATGCTGTTCTTTTCTTGTACTGTTTTGTCCTGATGAAGAAGGCGGTATGCCTTCGAAACGCGTAGACTTGTGCCAATAAAGGAAAGGATTTCACTTTATCCATCGGAATTGTGGTTTTCTAGCGCAGCATTTAACCCGGTTCTCTCTCAGCCATCCTGTTATCTACTTTTCACACTGTGGATTAGCAACTCTTCCTAATCATGCTCCGCTCTATTGACCTCGAGGACACCACTCTCCCTTGGTTCTGTTACTATCTCTCTGACCACTCCTTCACAGTTTCCTTTGCCGACTCTTACTCCTCTCGTTTCCTCCTCACCTTTGCGGTTCCTCAAGGCTCAGTCTTGGGCCCTCTCCTCTTCTCTCTATGCACTATTCCTATAGGACAAACCATCAGCAGATTTGGTTTCCAGTATCATCTCTTTGCTGATGACACCCAATTATACACCTATTCTAACATCACACCTGCATTATTACAAAATACCAGGGATTGTCTGTCTGCTGTCTCTCAAAGTATGTCCTCCCTCTATCTGAAATTGAATCTCTCCAAAAGTGAATTTCTTGTGGTTCCTCCTTTTACTAACCAACTTATACCCGACATCTCAATTACCTTCGATGATTCAATCATTACTCCCATTGGCATGCTCGCTGTCTTGGAGTTATATTTGACACGGAGCTTTCCTTCATTCCTCATATACAGTCTCTCACTCGCATATGTCACCTGCATCTTAAAAACATTTCTCACCTTTGAAGTTGCAGAAACCCTGGCTGTTGCTCTTCATTCTCATCTGGACTATTGCAACTCTTTACTGATTGGTCTCCCTCTAACCAAACTTTATCCTCTCCAATCCATCCTGAACGCAACAGCCAGGGTCAAATTTCTGTCCAGCTGCCTCACTGATTCCACCACCTTCTGCCAGTCACTGCACTGGCTGCCTATCAGCTACAGAATACAATACAAATGTATATATCTCACCCACAAAACTCTCCACAGTTCTGCAACACCCTATATATCATCTCTCTCTATCATACTACCCGCCCTCTTCATTCCGCAAATGATCTTAGACTAACATCCTTCATAATCCGACCCTCACACTTCCGTCTCCAAGAATTTTCTCATGCTGCGTCAGTTTTCTGGAATGCACTACCCCAAATAATGGGGTAATATCCAGCCCACAAGTTTTTAAGTGTGCGTTAGAAACACATCTCTTCAGACAAGCTTATCATCTTAACTCACTAACCTAACCCTCCCCTATTCCCACCTTGTAAATGCTATTCATAACCTCTCCTTCCTATTTCTGTCCTCACATCTTCCATACAACCAATAGCACTTAAATGCACTTAAAAGGTTACTTATCATAACGATGGCCGGATAAGACACTACAAGCACGCCTTTTGTGTCCCCCTATTTCCCATAGATTGTAAGCTTTCGAGCAGGGCCTTCATTTCTATTGTAGCTGCTGAACTATGTGCTACTTTGTTTTGTTTTTGTCTGTACAAGCCCCCACCTGATTGTAAAGTGCTGTGGAATATGTTGTCGCTATAAAAATAAACTTTATTATTACTATTATAGCGCACTTACAAAATAAAAAAAACAACACTCTAACTTTAGTAAAAACTAAGAATAAGACTTCCAGTTCCAGTGCTGCGATGTGATGACGCAGGGGAAACAGCTTCGGAGAGCCCCTGATACAGAAAACTGACTGCCAGACCCACAAGGAACTCCAGAGCGATGGACAAGAGAAGATATTGCACAGCTCTTCTCGGTGCATGGAGTGGTACTTGCTGCGGAGCGGAGGAATGCTGACAAAAGCCAGTGAAGACATGCGGGAGGACCGGGTGAGAGATCTCAAAATGGCACCGGACAAGGCAAGAGAAGAGGGGGGGAGGGAGAACAGTGACAACAGCAGCAGTGCTTGCCTGGAGACCAGAGTAGCCACCACAGAGAAAATGGTATAGGACTGAAAGTACCTGCGCAGGTGGATAGATAGATTACCCCAGGATAGCTAAAACAGTGGCGGAGAACTTATCCACCGACATCAGGGAGGCTCTGGTCACTTCCGTGAAGGAGGCCCTGTCAGCGCTGTAGTAAGATATGGAACAGTATGATGTCAGGCTGTCAGAGGCAGAACAGAGGGTTTCTGACGCTGAGGAGGCACTGGCAAGGCTGAAGGGTTAGTTTAAGGAGGTGGACACTAATGCTAAATTGATGGAGGATAAAATTGATGACCTAGAGAATAGGCCCAGGAGGAGCAATGTAAGGCTGGTGGGCCTGCCGAAATCTGTGAGCGCCCGTCACTTGGACTTGCTGTGTTAAATAGAGTTACCTCAGGCTCTGGGAATGAATCATAAGTGCCGTGTGGAGAGAGCTCACGGAGTGGGCCACATGAGAGCGCCAGATGGAGGAGAGGAAATGAAGGTGCAGCCAGGCCAGGAGAACTGTCCAGAGCAAGACAGGTCATAATAAAGTACCTAGAATACAAAGACAATGAGGAGATTCTGCATGCCTTCAGGAACAGGAGACAGCTGCTGAGCATTAAGGGACATAAGATCTTACTCTTTGGCGACTATTCATCAGAGTTAACTTGAAAAAGAAAAGCTTTCAGCAAGGTGTGCACAGCCCTTTACCATAAAAATACCAAGTTCCAACTATTATACCCTGCAGGAGAAAATCTGTGGAGAGATATAGCGCAATAGCGTCTTATCCGATATAAATTTTCAAGTAAATGTAATTGAATACACTCACTTGACAGAGTTTTGACAGTCATAACACCTGTAACGGCTGTCTGTGGATGGATACCATGTTTGGCATAGGTGGTCTCCTTGACTGGAGACTGCCCTTCCTGTGGTTGTTCCTTCTCGGTGAAAGACCTGGTTAGTTTCCTACCAGCGTTGAGAAACATGTGAAGGTGTCTCCGCAGGCCTTCTTGCTTTGAATATTTCCCAGGGGGCATTGCTCTAGAATCACTGCATTGAGAAATACGTGATGGTGTCTCCGCAGTGGTGGATGTTGATCTCCCTAAGGTCAACCACCCTTGCTCACCTGTTCTTTACTAGGCAATGCTCCCACTAGCCAGATTCCTACTGCTCACTGATGAGGGGCAAATACCCCGAAACGGCTGTCTGTGGATGGATACCATGTTTGGCATAGGTGGTCTCCTTGACTGGAGACTGCCCTTCCCGTGGTTGTTCCTTCTCGGTGAAAGACCTGGCTAGTTTCCTGCCAGCGTTGAGAAACATGTGATGGTGTCTCCGCAAGCCTTCTTGCTTTGAATATTTCCCAGGGGGCATTGCTCTAGAATCACTGCGTTGAGAAACACGTGATGGTGTCTCTGCAGTGGTGGATGTTGATCTCCCTAAGGTCAACCATCCTTGCTCACATGTTCTTTACTAGGCAATGCCCCCACTAGCCAGATTCCTACTCCACACTGATGAGGGGCAAATACCCCGAAACGGCTGTCTATGGATGGATACCATGTTTGGCATAGGTGGTCTCCTTGACTGGAGACTGCCCTTCCCGTGGTTGTTCCTTCTCGGTGAAAGACCTGGCTAGTTTCTTGCCAGCGTTGAGAAACATGTGATGGTGTCTCCGCAGGCCTTCTTGCTTTGAATAACACCTGTAACAGCATAAATAGTGATAGCAGCAGCCCCGGGGGAATGCAATTGTAGATATAGATAAGTATCTATAGTATTATAGATACTTATCTATATCTATAGATATATAGATACTTAGTTGTATCTCCACAGGATGCGCGGTTCAGTCTCCCAGCACCTCTGACACCTGCCGGTAGTTGCCCGGACTACCATCACCCTCCTGGACCTTCTCCTATGCCTAATCTCTGGAGCCATAGGTAACTACCTGGGTCAGATCCTGCCTTGCTCTATATATCCTCTGACCATATTCTGTTCTCCAGTCCTTGGTATTGAACTGTTACTCGAGCTACAACCACCTTGGAATAACAGGATCCCTGAGCACTCAAGCGTCCTTGCGGCACACATGGAGCATGGATATGTAATGATCTCTTTACAATAAAGTGTACTAGAAGCTTGCCTTAACACAGGTCTTGTGCCTTATTTGACGATATATGCTGACCCCACATTTAATTCCTAGTCACCACATTGCGGTTACCAGAGGAACATCGTACCCACTGTGTTCTTCTGACAAGAGAGTGACCCACTACCCACAATATAACCACATAGGTACTCCTGTGTACACCACCATTTATTCTGCTGTCCAATATAAGGTCAAGCATATCTATTCCCTCTTTTTCTCTACTCCTTCAACTCCTGCTGCTCTCCAGCTTTTCCGACCTGAGGAAGGCCGATTGGCCGAAACGTCTTGGCGGACCTTTGTATAGCACTGTTTTCACCATTTCACGAGCAAAATAAAAAGAAAAAGATTTTTTCAATTTACTATGTCTCTTTGGTTCTTACGGGAAATTAGTAGTGTGCCGGAGGTACCCCAGAGATTCAGATGGGGCCACAAAGACTATCAGAGACCCTTTGGAAGCTGAGTAGATTTTTTTTGCAGGAGGGAGTAGCAGTGTTACGGGGGAGGTTTGTCGGTGGTGGACAACCTGTGGACAGCGACATTGAGGAGCCTTCTCGGACATCATCGATTGGAGGAACTGGTCCAGGATCAGTATGAAACCAATCGGGTCCCCGAACAGGTAGTCCAAGGGAGCAACGACAGACGTCAAGTACTGCAGGAAGTGTACCACCCCCGTGTCAGCGGCCGAGCCGCTCAGATCCGGAACCGCGGTGGCTTGAGGGGTCTCCGGACCGGGGAGGGGGGTCGGGCGTACACTCGAAGTGAAGAGGGTGGATATGTACAGGGGATTAGGAAGTTCATGACGCCACCCACGGTGCATGGTAAGTTGGAGTACCACTGCTGCTGTTGGGGAGCCCGGTGGCGGTGGTATGGCAGCAAGATGTCTAACCCCTCCCTGGGTAGGGGGTTGTGCCCTGGGGCCTGGTGGTGGTAGTGAAGGGGTGCTGTTGGGAAAAGGAAAGGGTTTCTGCGTACTCACTCAGTCCAAGAATACTGACACCGACAGCTTGTAAACCAGAATTCTGAGCACCGCTGCAGCAAGGAGTGAGAACGCTTGGATCCGTGCTCTTGATGTTGCTTGTTAGCCTGTGGCCTTTTCTGTGGCACCTTCTACCCTTTTAGACCTTATAGTGTGGAACTAATCAGGTGCCGCTCACCCGTATGGCTAACGGAGTGAGCTTGCTCTCAGGGTTCACACTTGGGATTTGAAGGACTGTGTTTTGGGAAAGTCCTATCCCCTCGTTGCGCTAGTACCCCGATTTTGGAGCAGGTGAGGGATGAACCTTGAAGACTTCACCCCCGTCAGGTAAATTACCAGGACGCTTGAAGCTACTTCCCGGCCCAGGGTCCACATACCCAGTCGTGCACTGGCCCCTGCCTGGAGATGGCTCAAGGCTGCTGGCTGCCCTTCTCGGCAATCCATGCCCCTTGACACGATCCCCTGCAATCGGGGTTCCAGCTCCTACAAGGCCCAGACCAACGTCTGCCACCTAGTAGTCTTCAGGAGCCCTGCTCCAAACCGGTGACCTCTCCCTCTGAGAGTCACCACTCCACACTCCTACTCCTTCCACTCCTTTTTCACTTCTTCTGTCGCTTTTCACTTTCCCTTACCAACCCCCCAAATGGGCGGCCCTATTCCCTTAAGGCCCCCAATGGTGTGTCTGGTGGGTATGGTGCAAAGTGTTCCTAGGAATTTTACTAGCTCTGATCTTAGCAACACCAAAGAACAGGGATCCGTAACCAAGGAGGATGCGGATACTGTGCAGAAGGGCAGATTGCACAATACCTTGTGACGACCTGATAGGACAGGGCATCACAGAAGGAGAGGAGAAAGAGGCGGCCGCTCCTGAGTGAGATGTAGGGAATGTTGTAATTGACTACTCAGCGGATCTTCATAGTGGTGAAATTGGGCCCTTCTAGTGGCCTGCCCCCCCCCATCTTCTATTTCTTATCCTCCCTTAAGCTTCCTCCCCCTTTTTTTCTCTCCCCCTTCCCTCTCTCTGTATTGGTTTTCCAGTTTTTCCTCTTCTAATCTTCTCTTCTCTTTTCTTTTTTTAATTGTTCTTTTTCTCATATCTCAGATGGTACACTGTATAAGCTGTTGACTTTTTACGAAATGTACACGTGGGGGGTTTTGCATACCAGGGCAACAAGACCATTATAGAAGGTTCTACTCAAGATAGAGGGTTGGAAGGGAGCGATAGTCAGTCCAGAAAAAATGGAAGTAAAAAAATGTACTTGTGATGTTAAGACGGTTGGTTGCCATTTACAGTTTGAAGGGGGTGGAGTTGGGGAGGGAGGGGGTGTTAGGTTTGTGCGACACGGCCGAGATCTAGACACCAATTTCACCTCGACCATAGTTAGGCTAATTACTTGGAATGTAAAGGGTCTGCGATCACTGCACTAGTGAAATATGGTTTTGCGGCATCTTAAATGGCTAAAAGTCGACATTGCTTTAGTACAGGAGACTCATCTGCCGATGGGGGATTTATTTCGCATGAACAAATTGTGGATGGGAAGGGTACAGAGATCTCCCTCAAAAGGCAGGAAAGCTGGAGTCTTGATATTGAGTAATAGGAATTTTGTTCATACGATTGAGTCCCAAGAGGGAAGATATATACATTTGGAGTTAGCTAGCCCCAGGAGAATTTAAGCATCTACAACATCTATGCCCCTAACATGGAACAGAGATGCTTTTATGACTTTATAACAAGAAAAATATAGCGCACAAGGTGGTGGGAGGTGACTTCAATGCAGCAGTGTCCCCAGGGGAGGATAAAATGAGGAATGAGTGGCAGGAAGGATCAAGGGGAGAATCAGGTGGGTTTCTACAAATTCTATTGATGGCCACTACATTGCAGGACTGTTGGAGGCTGCACTACCCACAGGAAATAGAGTTTACAAACTACTCCCATGCACATGATACTTGGTCAAGGATAGATCTTATACTGATGAGCATCACGTTGATCCAGAGAGTAGATCACAGTCCGGTCCAAGTTTCGTTAGTAGACAGTGTCCAAAGGGGCCAAGATTACATCTGGCACTTACTACATTCCTTGCTAAAGATGGCAACTTTCATAAAATCTTGAAAGAGTGGTCGGTGGACAATACTCTGACAAATGAGAGGCATGTGCAAAAAGCATTGTTGTATTGGGAGACCGCCAAAGTAGTTCTGAGGGGGAAGCTGATAGGGTACGCGACGAAGTTGAAACGACAAGCTAAGTTGAAGTTTCAGGAAGTCAGTCAGGCAGATAGGGAAGCTTATATGGAATATAGAAAACCCGTCAAGAGGGAACAAGGCTAGATGGATAGAGGTGAAGGGTAGTTTTGACATATGGGTAGACAGGAGAGAAAATGTATACAAATCACAACAGGAGGTGGACTTGCACAGGCTTGGGAATAAGGAGGGGAGACTGTTGGTCAACCTTCCAAGGGGCAGATGACCAACAACACATATCAGAGTACTGGCAAGACCAGCCGAAGATAGGACAACAGATCCCTAAGAGATAAACGACATTTTGGGAAACTTTTACGCTGATCTGTACAAAGAGGGAGGGGAGGCTCAGAGGGAGGAGGGGAGGGAGTTGTGATGAGAAACTAAGATGCCCAAGCTTACAGAAGAGACATTGCACGCTTTGAACGTGGAGGTTACGACTTGAGAAGTTCATGGAGTCATAGGGGGAGCTGAACACATTTAAGGGCCAGGACCCGATGACTTCAGTGGTGACTTTTACAAAATTTTGATGGAGCAAGTTGCACCTATTCTGATGGAAGCATTCAATAACATCCTGAAAGGAGAGGCGATATCACCAGTGTTTAATACTGCCTACATAGAGCTAATTTCCAAGGGGGAAAGAACCTGGAAGATCCTTCTAGTTACAGACTTATCTTGCTAATAAACCAGGAATTAAAAATATTATCTAAGCTGATGGTAAATAGATTAGCAACAGTTTTACTGGAGATCATAGATCTTCCTCATACGGGATTTGTCAAGGGTCGCTCGGCGGTGACAAGTATCAGGAAAGTGATGTTGGTGATTGACGTGGTCAAAGGGAGGGGTGAAAGCAGAGGAGAGGTTCTAGTATTGATCACTTTGGATGCAGAAATAGCATTCGATAATGTGAGGTGGTCATGGTTAGAACCAGTTTTTTATCATATTGGTCTAAAAGGGGCTTTTCGGGATTTTGTGTGGGTCTTATATTCCAACCCACAGGCAAGAGTGAGCATCCTGGGATTCCTGTCAGGGACATTCCCACTAATAACAAAAAAACAAAAAAACAAAAAAGTGAGCCAGAGTATGAGATGGTATACATGGAACTTGTGAGACCATGTTCACACTGGCCATGAGACAAAGAGAAACCAAGGAAAAAATTGTGAAAACATACCCTGCTGTAACTAAATAAAAGCATAGTGCATATAAACATAGGGTACTTAGTAAACACTGTTTTTGATCAAAAAAAGCATAAAGCTATCCCACCAAACGTCAAGGTGTACCCAGTTGGGATAGTACCTACACTCTCTAATATTAAAACCTTACCATGGGTCTAAAATAGGCCTCAATGTGGCTAAGGGCTGAGAGCGACTGGGTCGGGATAGCTTTATGCTTTTTTTGATCAAAAACAGTGTTTACTAAGTACCCTATGTTTATATGCACTATGCTTTTATTTAGTTACAGCAGGGTATGTTTTCACAATTTTTTCCTTGGTTTCTCTTTGTCTCATGGCCAGTGTGAACATGGTCTCACAAGTTCCATGTATACCTTCTCATACTCCGGCTCACTTTTTTGTTTTTATGTAGTTTTTTTGTATTCAGTACAAACAGGGAGTGGCCCCCTTCTCGGCGAGCTGGACATTTCATTCTGTGAATCCCCCTGACTGTGTGTGTCCTGTTGGGACCCGGTCGCTCTCAGCCCTTAGCCACATTGAGGCCTATTTTAGACCCATGGTAAGGTTTTAATATTAGAGAGTGTAGGTACTATCCCAACTGGGTACAACTTGACATTTGGTGGGATAGCTTTATGCTTTTTTGATCAAAAACAGTGTTTACTAAGTACCCTATGTTTATATGCACTATGCTTTTATTTAGTTACAGCAGGGTATGTTTTCACAATTTTTTCCTTGGTTTCTCTTTGTCTCATGGCCAGTGTGAACATGGTCTCACAAGTTCCATGTATACCATCTCATACTCCGGCTCACTTTTTTGTTTTTATGTAGTTTTTTTGTATTCAGTACAAACAGGGAGTGGCCCCCTTCTCGGCGAGCTGGACATTTCATTCTGTGAATCCCCCTGACTGTGTGTGTCCTGTTGGGACTCGGTCGCTCTCAGCCCTTAGCCACATTGAGGCCTATTTTAGACCCATGGTAAGGTTTTAATATTAGAGAGTGTAGGTACTATCCCAACTGGGTACACCATGATGTTTGGTGGGATAGCTTTATGCTTTTTTTGTTCAAAAACAGTGTTTACTAAGTACCCTATGTTTATATGCACTATGCTTTTATTTAGTTACAGCAGGGTATGTTTTCACAATTTTTTCCTTGGTTTTACATTCCCACTAATGAAGGGGACCAAGCAGGGGTGCCTGCTGTCACAACTATTATTTAATTTGTCCATAGAACCATTGGCGAGGCGTCTGAACGAGGGAGGGTGGTTCAATGGGATTGACATCGGGAAAGAACACATATGTATTCAGTGTTTGCAGACAACATTAATTTGTTCATGAACAAACCTCAGGACCAACTGCAGGGAGTCCTCCAGCAAATTGAGACTTTCGGGAGACTTGCGGGGTTTAGATTCAACAAAACTAAATGTGAAATACTGTTTTTGGGATGGTGAAGGCCGAGTAGTCAGGAAGGGGACATGGATAGGCTCTGTGGCTTCCCAATAGCGAAGTCAATCAAATATTTAGGGGTTCAGGTAGGGAGAAACACAGAGACTATCTGTTGCAGACGGGGGGCCGGGGCCGCTGCAGGGGCTGCTCGCATCTGGGTTCGTTACTGAGGCTCGAGTGGTGGCCGGACCCAGGCTCGCACGGCCATCCGTCCTCACAACCGTAGGAAGGGAGTATTTACAGGGGATGGTTTTGTCAGTGATGTCACCTGTGGGTTGCGGTGAGCGTTGGTAGCACTGCCGCTGCCTGGTGATGGGACGCCTGGGGCTGATGGAGCGGGACAGCAGGATGGAATCCCCTCCACGGGTAGGGGAGGTGTAGTCCCAGGGCCCAGGTACACGGGAGCAATGGCTACTGGAGGGGACGTACCGGGTTAGACCGGGGGTCAATGGTGTACTCACAGTTCAAAGAATCGCTCACAAGTCCAGTGGTAAACAAAATTGCCAGTAACCGGTCGCCTCCAGCGGGTGTATTCGGGTCCCACATCAGGGTGTAGCAAACAGGGGTCCCTTCCTCCTGCACTTAGTGTTTGTGTCTTCACTGGGACAACTCCGCTTGGAACAGGGAAGTCCACTCCCGGTACTGTGTATGTTGGAAGCTGGCCCGCAAAATCTGACCCTTGGGATTTCTGTGGATTCTGACGGACACCCTATCCCCCGTGTTCGACTTCTGTTTCACTCTTTGGGCTTCTGTAGAACAAGGCCTGAAACCTTGTCCTCGGCTGGTCAATTAACAAGGGGGCTTGCAACCGTCCTTGTCCTAGGGTCCAGGTACCCCGACTATGCACGGCCTTCGGACCGGATTCCCACTGTCGGCACCGGCGGGCTACAACCCCGCCCCGGTCCACTTTAGGTCTCCCGCGACCGGATCTCTGTCGCCTGTGGTCCTGTTTGCCATCTGCCACCTAGTCCGGTAGTCCAGGGGCCCCAACCCCTGACTCCACTGCACTTCCACACTCCTCCACTGTCAACTGACAACTTCAACTCTAACTTCAACTTCAACTGTCGTGTTCCCGCCCCTGACACCTCAGGACACCTAGGTGGGCGCTCCCATCCACCTGGTCCTGCCCACTGATGTGTCCCTATTGTCATGAGGGGGTGACTAGGCTTTACTGGCTGTGTGGTGAGAGATTTGTACAACCTCTGTGACTACCTGGTTTTGTCAGGGTGTCACATATCTACTCACTGAACTTCTCCCCACTAATAGGGAAAATAGAGTGTGAACTACAGGCATGGGCCAACTTTCCATTGACATTGTTGGGAATGAATAATCTGATAAAGATGATGAGATTCTCTAAACTATTATACCCACTTCAGATGATACAACTTTTCCTAAGACACACGGATGTGAACTGGTTGACCAGCGCATTCTCCCGCTTTCTTTGGAAGGGGACTCGAACGAGGATCAGCACCAAGAAACTGATGCTGCCATTACAGAGAGGGGGAATTAAATTACCCAATATTAGGGGCTATAATCTGGCCTGCATCTTGTGACATGTAGTAGACTGGTGGAGAAGGACGAATCGCTACTCGGACTGTACATTAGAGATGGAGTTCTGTCGACCCTGGGACTTGAGATCAATTCTATATACATCTATCTCAAATTAATTGGCTTAGATAAAATGTTTTCTGATCTGTAGGGACACGATGTTGGAGTGGAAAGCAGTGAGGAAAAAATTTGGGCTAGCATGGAGTGTTTCTACATTTCTGAACATTTGGGCTCACCTGGACTTTCCACAGGGAATAGAAAATAAGCTCTTCCAGGAGTGGAGAGAGAATGGGATAAGGGCACTTAGGGACTTGATGCATAGCACGGTGGTGAGGTGGCTGACCTGCGAGGAACTGAAAGAGGGGTTTAGATTGCAATCATTTCAAACTGTCCAATATGAGCAGGTTAAACGGGGGGTAATGCTCAAGCTACAGAACATCATCAAGGAGTACAGGACTAATCAGGTAGATGAAATCAAAATGAGGGACATTAGTGAAATAAATATCTCCACACTATACAGAGAGCTGAGGGAGATGTTAGTACCCAACATTTTAAGGGAGCAACTCTCAGGGCATGGGCTTAGCAGATAGAGGAGCAAGAAGCGGAGGAGAAAATTCTGAATGGATGGATGGTTTTACGGGATTATATCACCAACGATAGCTAGACGAACACTCAATTTAGGCTAATGCACAGGGCAATTTATGCATTCAATGTCCCTAACATGTGAAAACCTGACAAACTTCTGAACTGCCTGAAATGTAATGCAGAAAAAATGGCTCTTTATTATTGGGGTTTTGAAAGCAAGTCCTGGAGCTAATGAGAGAAATTTGGAGGTTGAGGGTGGAATTGGAGCCCCTACTTTGGGTATTCCATTATCGACATCAAAAAGGAGGTGAGGGAAGGGAGGATGCGGGAGAAAGTCTACCACCTCTGTTTCACTATATAGTGATGTTGGGCAAAAGGGCAATACTCCAAAAATGGTTGATGAAAGAGGTACCGTCACGGAAAGAGATATTAAGGCGACTGAAAAATGTGCTTAAGTTGGAGAAATTGGAGGCGGAGAGGAATACAGATAAGCTGATGGTAAAATTCTTTGGAAAGCAAGCTTATTAAGCCGGTCAGACACACTGGCAGGGAGGGAAATGGATTTGGCGTGTTGCACTGGGGTGAGGGGGGAAAGTTTGATATTTCGGGTGGTTGGGGGGGAGATACAAGTCTGAGGGGAATGAGTTAGGAAAGTAGTGGGGCATGGATATTAGAGATCAGAGGCCTTCCCTCCCTAAAGTTGAATGATGTTATGATGCATATTTCCCCCGTTCCCTAGTTTTTTGTTTCTGTATCCTATCTAAAGAGAGAAAAATTCAATAAATACTGTTTAAAAAAAAACACGAAAAAAAAGAATCCAAGAATAAAAAAAAATCCCCTTTATAGTACATCAGTCTCATATTCAAAATTCTGCTCTGGCCATGAAGGGGTTAAAATAGCAGCATCTGTTAGTGCAATAGTTTTCATGGTGTACATTTATACAGTACATGTTCTGGCATGTTTCTAGGTTAAAAATACATAATTATTAGGGATGATCGAATACCCTACTATTCGCTTTGATGAATATCTGACGAATAGGTCGCCGCTATTCTACTATTCGCAAATATTCGACGCCCAATGTAACTCTATGAGAAACCAGACTAATTTCACATTGGACATAACGGTGAGCTGGCGTGATAGAGGAAAAGGCTGAAATGGATGGGAAAACGTTGAAACAGTATGGGCACAGCCTGTAGAAGGTGCCCCACTGCATTTTTGCTGTCTTGGAATAAGGTGCTCAGAGCAGCATGCGGCGTTTACGTAGTCGCCAGAACAGCTCTCAAACCAAAAGTAAAAGAGGGGAAATTGCTAAGAAACAGTTTGTAGTGCCTAATCACTGTAATAAGATGACAAATCAAACCCAGACCTCCAAAAAAACCACTTTAGCATTTGTTCATGTGATGCCCTGGCAAGGCCAGGTAGTCACAGGTAGGCCTCTGCATTACACCTTTCCCTCACAAGGAAACACACAACCAACCATTAAAACCCTAGTCACCCCCCTTAGAGACTGTTAGACACACCAGGGGGCGGAACCAGGTGGTTGGAAGACGCCCACCGAGGAGTCTAGACAGCCCGGGGCGGGAAAACAAGGAGTTGAGAGGAGTTGGTAGTTAAGTTTGGAGAGGAGTGTGGGCTAGAGATAGGGGTAGCTCCAGCAGTGAAGTTCAAGTTGAACGGTACCAGGGTAGCAGCCCTGGTGCCACTGGCTAGGAGGCAGACGGTGGTCTCCATCAGCAGGAGATGGGAAGACGGCTCGGCAGAACCGAGGTGGACCGGGACAGGGTTGTAGTCCGCCGGTACCTACACCAGGGACCCGACCGGAAACCGTGCACAAAGGGGGGTACTCGGACCCTGAAGCCAGCACCAGAACCTACTGGAACTGGTTAATCAACCGATTGAGGCCAGGACTAGAGGTCCTGTCCCACCCAAAGTCCCTCATAGAAGACAACAGCCCACTGATTCGGGATAAGAAGTCACCGCCAAGGCATAGAGATCCCACGGGCTAGCGTCTGCGGGAACGGCTCCTTAGGCCGCATCCAGCCGGGAGCGGACTCCCGAGTTTTACACCGGGAAGTTCCATTTGACACAAAAAGGTGCAGGAGAAGGATTGAGACCACCAGCCAGGTGGGGGATCCCGAACGCAACCGGCCGCGACACCAGCCACCACCTTGGTTTACCAGAGACTTGTGTGTTTTACTACTGACAGTGAGTACACCAGCAGCCCCCTATGGTCGTTATTCCCCCTGCTCCAGAGCCATCGGGTCCCGGGGCCACCATCCCTGCCCACGAAGGGGTTAACATCTTGTTGCACAACATCTCCTCCGGGTGCCCCGTAACAGCAGCGGTGGTGTCCCCCTTCACCATATACCGTGGGTGGCGTCACAAACTCGTTATGGCCTAGCCCGTACATCTACGTCCCCCCCATTTTATTCGGCGCGTTTGCGAGACCCCCAGGTCCGGAGACCCTCGAGCCACCACCCCTGAAGGCTCGAACCTGAGCAGCGGCGGCTGCTGGCACAGGGGCGGCACATTCACCCATTTCGTTTTTTACATTTTTCCTTCTTATTCGATTAGAAAGGGCTGTAACTTATACATTATATTGGTGTCTGTCTCACACCTCCTTTTTTGGGACATATTTGACAGCACTTTAAAAGGTCAGCTACAATGTGCCCGTTGGGATGTTAGCCTTGCCCTCCTCCTCCTCCTCTACCAACACCACCGGCTCCAGTGGCCCTCTATTCAAATGTAGAAAGGGCCACTGGCTGTCCTCAAATCTCAGATGTCTTAGGGCCCTCAGGTGGGCCCTTTAACATACATTGGGGAGGATGGCAGTCATTTATAGTTTTCTGCGTCCCCTATATCATTAGTGTGAAAGTTGGAATATGTACTCCATAACACTTTACAGTTCTATTGCCAATGTGGCCATTTGGGTGTTGGCCTTGCCCTCCTCCTCCTCCACCAACTCCACCGGCTCCAGTGGCCCTCTATTCAAATTATATTCAAATTATTCAGTAATGTATGTTTTATGGACAAATGAATGCCACGTTGGGACATCGAAGCTGATGTCGTTGATGATGATTGCATCTGACCAAAAGCAGATAGGGAGCAGGAGGCATCATCGCCTGTTTCCTAGACTGCAATTTGTGAAGCATGCAGCACCGTGGAAGTGGCAGTTGTTTCACTCTTATTCCACTAGCTAACACCGAGGATTTCAAAAAATTCAGTTTCCCCAGCGGGGAATGGTTTAGACACCATGGAGCACAGCATCAGAACGTACTCCCAACAGCTCCCAACAGTTTTTTTTTAAACATTGGTAGGATTTGCAACAGGGCATAATATACCAAGTAGTTTAATAAATTCAGTTTCCCCATGGCATAATGGTTCAGACACCATGGAGCACAGCATCAGAAGGTACTCCCAACAGCTCCCAACAGCTTTTTTTTTAAACATTGGTAGGATAAGCAACATGCCAAGGAGCTAAATAAAATTCTGACTCTGCAGGGGGCCATGTGTAACACACCGTGGAGCACAGCATCAATAAAGAACACAAATAGAGACTGCCTGACCAATTGTTCTAGACAGTGTAGCTTCGACAGTGTTTGTGCCAGTGCATAATGTACAAAGGCTTGAAAAATATTGCCCTGGTTGATTGGGCCAAAGAATTAAATCGCAGCAGCATAACAAGTTAGGGGTACTTTGCACGTTTCAACATCGCTACTGCGATATCGTCGGGGTCAAATCGAAAGTGACGCACATCCGGTGCAGGTAACGACGTTGCAACGTGTAAAGCCTAGATGTGCCGATAAACAATCACAAAAGCTTTGTAAATCGGTGATCTGTTTAGCGTCGGACATTTTCATAATGTCGCACCAATAGGAGATACGATGTTGTTCCTCGTTCCTGTGGCAGTACACATCGCTGTGTGTGAAGCCGAGGAACATCTCCTTACCTGCCTCCACCGCCAATGCGGAAGGAAGGAGGTTAGCGGGATGTTTACATCCCGCTCATCTCCGCCCCTCTGCTTCTATTGGCCGCCTGCCGTGTGATGTCGCTGTGACGCCGCACGATCCGCCCCCTTAGGAAGGAGGCGGGTCGCCGGCCAGAGCGACGTCGCAGGGCAGGTAAGTGCGTGTGAAGCTGCCGTAGCGATAATATTCGCAAGATATTGGCATCTGCGACAGGGGAGGGTACTATCGCGCTCGGTATCGCTAGCCGATTCTAGCGATGTTGCAGCGTGCAAAGTACCCCTTAGATTAGTCATGCGGTCTCATTAGATGATAGAAGACAAAATAGTCTTGAATGAGAAACAATGGAACATATTTGAACTTAAGAAATAATAAGAATAATAAGAAATTTTGGGTCACAGTTTTTACTGGGTCTTATTAACAGGAGAGATACTGAGATACTCTGAGGCAATTCATCTATGGTTCATTTTGATCATCGTCAAACTGTCTGCACTTTCCGTGGATAGTCGTGTGCGAGTATCTGTTATTATTGACCCCGCTTAGCTGAAAACATGCTCAGACAACACACTTGCAGCAGGGCAAGATAGCACATCCAAAGCGGATAAGGCGAGGTCTGGCCAAGTGTTGAGCTTGGAAACCCAATAGTTAAAGGGAACTGAAAGCACATTGATATGGTCACCTACATCTTACTTAAGTGTTCCCTCCTTGTCATAGTTCTCCCAACCGGTATCTAATTCGAAGTTGAGGGTTTGTGGAAAATGGACCAGTTTTGGCACATTAGTCCCCCGCCTGTGTTGCTCCTACTATGCGTAGCTCTCTCTTGTAATCCTGTTGCGTGAGATGACATGCTACCTCTATCACCAGCATGATCTGAGGGTAATCATATCATCAACTGGTCCACTACAGCCATCTTGAATGTTTTTGTAGTACAATCCTTATTTGTTTCGACAAGTAACGAAGCAAATTTGTCTTTGTAGCGTGGGTTAAGAAAGGTACATAACCAGTATTTGTTGTCTAGCAAAATGTGGACTAGCCGACAGTCATGAGAGAGACAATGTGACATGAAATGTGCCATGTGTCCCAGACTCAGAACTGGAAAACTTTGTGTGTCACTGCTAAGAATACATTCTGTATCACTAAACCTCCTCTCCTCCTCAGTCTCTCTCTCCTCCTCCTGATCCTCCTCAGGCCATCCATGCCGGACAGCCCTGAAGCTTGGGTTGTCAATTCCTTGGTTACCAACTTCAAAGCATTACTGTTCTTCATCATCCTCCTCATCCTCATCCTCATGATGCTGAGCAAAGGTGGCCTGAGCCTGTTGGCCAAGGTTGTGCGGATTACTATCAATCATTGTGAAGTCTGGATCCACAACACCTCGGGTGCATTAACACTTTGGTCAGTCAGACCATCCAGAGAGCGTTTCAATAAACAAATCAGTGGAATGGTAATGCTCATAAGAGCATCATCACTGCTCACAATGTTGGTACAGTAATCAAAATTCTCTAGGACATGACAAATGTCTGCAATCCACACTCACTCTGCAGTACTTATGTCTGGCAGCTGCCTCTGACGGGCATGTTCCAGCTGAAATTGGGATACTCTGCTGCTCATGGATCCTGGTCAACATATGATAGGTTGAATTCCATCTCGTAAAGT